>NW_023339718.1:21039014-21052844 GCF_004916995.1 Morone saxatilis
TAGGAATTGTTGTGTTTTTGTTTATCTAACTATGCCAGTTTTTTACTGATGGTACTGATGAAATTTCATTATTTGGATAGTTATTTGTGAGTCATTATTTACAGTTTCCATACAAAAGAAAGAAAAGAAAGGTGGTGAAACATCTAAAGTAAAAACAAAAATCATTTGACTTAAGCATACATTTGTTTGTCAGTACCAAACAGGCCTTCCTGTTTCCTCCACATTTCATTCACAGTATTCACTCCTGTTGTGATTGCAAGACAATTCCCAGCACGACAAACTATCTTGTTTTTCCTCAGGATTCGTGTTACCTTCAGTGGCATGTTTTCAAGTGCATTCTCTCTATCTTGTCTCCATGAGAAATGACCCTATCCATCACCACCTCTGCCTGTCAATCTCTCCCAGTTTGGCCCAGGAAATGAGAGCTTCAAATGGTTTCCTCCATTGATGATGAAGCACGCACGGCAGCTATGGCAGGTAATTAACTGAGAGGGAGGCACAGGAAGCACATTAGGCTCTGTGTACGTCGGCAATGCTTTGTTAGCTAGCAAATGTGTGGGGGGGGACTGAAAACCCATTTGAAGGGAAAAGATCTTTTGATACAAAATTTTCCACAACTCTGTGGCTCAGAATTAAGATTGGTAAAAACACACAGTGCTCTCAAGGTTACTGGGATGCATCATATCCAATTGAAATAGCAAGTCTGTGCTGTAAAGAGAGGGTCCCGGTGGTCAGAAGTTGGGGTCTGAAGATTATAATGCAACCTGGGCTTTAAACATCTCACGGCGACAGAATGGCAGAGATAAATCAAGTATAGTCTCAGTAGCACAGGACACTTCCTTTTCATATCACATCATATCCACTTCAAATCATTTCCTCGGCATCCCCTTCTTCTACTGACTAAAAATAAACCTTTCATCTGGTTTAAGAATGAAAAACAGTTTCTCCCTGAGAAATTATTTATGTCGCCCAAAAACGCCTCTGTAATACATCATTATTGTGGGGACAGAAGTATGTTGGGCTCCATTCAGGCTTAAAATGTTGTGTACTGTTTGTGTTGTTAATGATTTAAACTTGTTCTGCTGGATTAGAGGGTCAAATAATGACTTCAAATTTGACTGACTTTATCTTTATTGAATTATTCTTTTATAATTTTTTGAGTTGAAATGTCAGTAAAACAATATATCGGCGTTTGTTTTGTTTGGGATGTAATAGTAGGCATGGCTGGTATTTTTGCAGTGGTTTTTATTTAATTACTAAGGCTAATTAAGCTTATGCTGATTTTACTGAACACCTGGCTGCTTGTGATCGTGAGTGTGATCAAGACAGCACTCTTTACACTGCTTACACTGAGAAGGACACTTGGTGATATGGAGATGGCTTGATATTTAAACTTTATTTGAGTGGTTAGTTTTGTGAATCTAGTCCATGTCATGCCGTGTCATTGGTATTCGGCTAGTATGAGCCAATGTGTTTACATACTGTGTATTATTTCTCCCTATGTGTTCCTTCTTTCCTTTCATTCTGCCATTTTGAGCAAGCAGACATTAGTTAAAGGTGTGTAACTCCGTTAGTATCCTTCTACAACTACATATTCTGTGTGTCAAATACTGCTTTCAATGTACTTTAACTGAAGAATATTTATTTTACATTATATGCATTTTTGGGCCTATATGTAATCATTTTTAATTCTGGTCCATGTTAAATAAGTAAACCTTTAGCTGCGTAACATCCTTTGTTCTGTGTATTTTAGGTTGTATTTAAAGTATTTCTATTTATCTTTATTACCAATTCAGTCTAAACATTTATCAAAATTTTAAATAATCTAAAGCGTGTTTTTCTAATACCCTGTTGTCCTGTGCATATCTGATTGAATTTATATTGCTTCTGAATCCAAAATATCTATATCTTAAATTCATTTTACAACAAATGCAAAAGCATAATTCACTAAAATGTGTGAAATGTAGGGTTGCTGTGTTGTTTAACAATGTAATCTCAGAGCTTTGCAAATACACCCACATATCACAGCTGACAGAGGATGTTTTTGTTTTAAATTTTTAAAGGTTCCTTTCACCTTCTGGTATTTCTAACTGCATGTAAGAATATACAAATCACCACTGAATAGTATGAGTCAAATTATGTGTTTTGCACTCTTTTACGAGTAAATATAATCTCACAATGTACATATAATGCTATATTGTGAATATATATGATATATACTATGTATTATCTGTATCCGAAGTAAATACTGTCTAGTAAGTAATGTCTTTGTAACTCCGTAAGACTTGCACTAGTATTATTATTATTATCATCATGTCCTGCTTCACTTCAGGGTGTCAGCATGTCTCTTTTCCAATGTCACCAGACAAACTCTTTTATCACACATAAAGAACTTCTGGTTGTTCTCTGTGGACGAGTGTTTGCACTGAAGCTTAGATCACAAAGATGCTTTTTAAAAGCCTCCCCACCCCAAGGTTGTTTCCTCAGCTATGTTCTTATGGCTCATTTTGGATGCACAGTGCTGAACACTGCAGTGCTGGAGGTGTGGTTGAGTGTACCTGGATCTGCAGGGGGAGGTTGGCGCTGATGGTGTACAGCAGCGGTTTGGTGGGTTTCTCCCTGCACATCAGCACCAGTTCCAGGTCCATGTCCCCTTTGATCAGCAGGCCTTTGGCCACAAGACCGACACGTGTAACCCCGCACAGCACCGGTGTGCCGTCCAGCCTGAGGGTCAATGGATGAAAGCCAGCGTCAAAGTCTCTGACAGCAGCACAGAGGTGATAACACATAAAGGCCTGAGAATGGGTCCTCAGCTCTCACTACAGTGAACAGCTGGTCATATTTCTAAATGTAACTACTACATCTCATTATTTCACAACCATTAAAGTGTCACATGTCATATGAAAGATCATTGACTAATATAGTTCTTATCTTTATACTAGCCATGAACAGATTCCTTTCTAACGCATTACAAATGTAAAATCTATGTTTCATTAGTATGAGTTAGAGGAATTAACTGTGTATGTTCATCCTGGTAGTTATGTGAAGGTTAATTGCTCATGTTTTGTCCCAGCAAGAAATCTATATGTGACTGCCAGGATGGATCCCTCTCCAGCAAAGAAACTGTCTGCAGAATCACCTGAAAATAACAATGAGCCATTTATCTACAGAGGGGGCTTTTCTGCCACATTGAATCGCATGTTTCTACAGTAGCCCTGAACGGACAAACCAAACACCGGCTCTAGACAGGGCCTTTTATGTTTTTCACAATTTCGTGGTCACCGTAGAGTCTCTAAGAAACCTGGAAGTCTGAGCTGTATTCAAATGGTTACAATCTGAAATTTCACCACACTGGTCCTTCTTGATCTACTTCTACATATCATCAACAGTACATTCTTTTTCTGCCCTTGTTGTTGTTGTGAGATTGGTTTGTTTGTATGAAATCAGCACCCAACTGTATCTCTATAGAGATGCTTTCTTAATACAGAATAACTGGATGGATGTTCAGGCCACAATCCAAATGTTGAGAATTTATGACTGTTTGTTGAGCTTGTTTAATCATCCAATCATCACACGTACCCTCCCGATTGAAGATTTACAGCTGAACACATTTTTTATGAGGGAAACGATATGGCACTGTGCTAAAGAAAAGGCTGAAGATACAAAAATAAACTGGAATGAGCAATAAATCCACTTCATCTTGAACTCTGAAAACACGTCCAATTAGCAGTTTGGCACATAACTGAACTGTAGGAAAACATTGTGCGATGCTTAAAGCAGAATCAGTGCTTTTAATAATCACGGTATAAACAACAACAAAATACGAGCACATACAGGGGGACGTACTTTGTCTCAGTAGCGTCTTTCTCCACCATATTGTCCCCAGCCTCATCATTGGTGGAGGTCTTCCCTGAGGATTTGCTGAGGCCATCCATCCAATCAGAGACTTTCTTGAGGGCTCCCTCCACAGTGGACACCAGCGTCTGGACGGCCTCCAGCTCCTCTGGTGCCGGATAGATGCTGGCGTGCTTGGCCATGACATGGCGGTCGTCGTTTGCAAACGATCGGAACGACCTCTGGGTTCAGATGAAGGGAAAGAGAGACATTATGATTTTTATTTTAGCCATGTTTTCATTTCAGTATGAATCACACAGAGTGAGCTGTTGTAGGCGCAGAGTGAAGCTTGAGGTCATTTAGAGAGGAAACATGTCTGCTGATGTACCTAAATGGGCTTCTGTAGGAATCGAACCTGTGGCCTTTGCAGCTTGTGACCTTTGAGATGGTCTGTTTGCCTAATCATTATCATTAATCAGCATAAACGTCAGCCATAGGAACGTTCTTGATGGTTAGACAGTCAGTGAGCACCTACTGACTTAAGTAAAAAGAGCTTGATGGCTTTTTTTTATGTTAAAGTATCTGAAAACCTAATTTCAGATGAAGTACATACTAAAAATAGGGGGCGTGTCAGTTATAACTTAACGAGCAATTCACAAGTACTATTGAACTAAAACTGGCTTCTGAGGCTGTGAGGAGCTAAATGTTCACCAACAAATTGGCTATATATTACTGAATAAATGAATTCAATTTCATTGTCCATCTACCTGATGTAGTAGCTGTTACAGATGGGATGCAGGACACCCGTGTCCACCTATGTCCACACTACACAACTGCATTTTAGAAATGCTAATTTTGCATTAACACTAGCATTTCCAGGTTGTTTTCATAAGGACTTCAGAACAGACACAGCCCTGCTGACCAAATCATTTCTGGCGGCAAAGTTGCAGATTGCAACTATTTGTATAAAGTTGTTTATATTTAATTTCTGCCAATAGAGCCTCCTAAATGTTACACACTGGACCTTTAATGACAACACTACACACCTTTACTTTGTGCATCAACGTTTTGCAAATGTATGGTTTTTCCTGTACACAGTAAACTTCCAAACAGGCGTCTTTGGATTTATCCAGTCACTCTGTTAGAAAACGTATTGTTATTGTTATTGAGTAAGAAAAGTTTTAGTTTTAGTGTGAACAGAGGGCCAAAACAAAGAGATAATTATAAGTTTTTAAATTCAGCCAGCTTAATGTGGACATCTCTCTTCAGCCTCTTTTGGTCTGGGGTTGTTAATATTTATGGTTTGGGTCCCTTAGTTCCAATTAAGAGAAATTTAAATGCCACTGCACAATTTTAGACAATAGTGTTGTTTACATATTTATGTCAGCAGTTTGCGTTTGTCTCTTTCCTGTTTCAACATGACAATGCCAACATACACAAACCCAAACTTGGAAAACAAGAAAATGGTTTTCCCTGTTTGGTGTGGAAGAACTTGACCGTCCTGCAGTGCCCTGACCTCAGTCCTATGCAACACCTTTGGGATGAACCGGAAACATCAACTGTGAGCCAGACCTTATCACCAAACGTAAGTGTTGGACCTCACTAATGTTCTTGTGGCTGAATGGGAGCAAATTCAATTCAACTCAATTCCCTGCAGCAAGGTTTTGAGTGGAGGTGGTTCTAGAATCATATGTTCAACAATCACATATGGGTTATATCTTCAGGTGTCCACATACTTTATATATAGACAGTCCAAACTAGATTTCCACACACAATGCAATATATAACTTTATTTAGCAAGCTTTCTGTCTATCTAACTGTCAAGGTATGACACCCTCAGTATGCTCTGATGAAGGTCAGATAGGAAGCCAAAAGCTTGCTAAATAAAGTGATATATTGCATGGATCTAAGTGTATGGAAATCTTGACTGAGTTTGGACACACTGACGCTTTGAGCACCTTAGCAAAGATTTAGCCGGGTAGAGCGGTTGTCATAGCCAGTATAATTTACCTCACATGTCTGATATCTACTTTTCAAAGCATATTTCACACATCTCCAGCAGTTTTTTCTGCTATCAACCTGCACACTCGGTGACCATGGTGGTTTTAATGGTGCTCAATACTGAAGGATCAGAAAACTGGTTTTAAGGTGAAAAGAAAGATTATCATCATCAAAGCAGTGTTAGCTCTGGGTAATCACAGAGAAACTAATCAGAGTTTGCTTGCTTGCTGGGGGAAGCAGACGAAATCCAGAGAAAAATAGATTTCTTTGAACATTAACACACTGTTTTTAAATTCGACGCCTGGTGTTGTTTTCCTGAATTTCCTCCTCAGACATTCTGGCGCAAACGCTGGAGCTTGTTTTCGTGTCAGAAACGCTCTGCGCGATGACAGCAACACCTGAAGCAACCTGTGCTGCTGCCAATCTCTGCGTGGCCTAGATACAGCCGCCGTTACTTAACATTAACATTTATGACATGTACTTAGGGATAGAGCTCATCTCTCTGAGGGGGAGGAAAAAAAACGTCTGATGTGCAAAATTAGCTCTGTGCTCGTTTTTACAAGCCTGAGTGCGTCCGTCCGCCGGCTGAGCATCACGACAGGCTTTCAGTCCAAGGTCAAACTGCTATCTCTCTCAATCATCCCTTCCTCTTCAACTCCGATCCTCTCTTTTCTCCTTTTTCCTCTCCTCCCTCTCTCCCCGCCTGCAGTATGTAAGCACACCCTCATTACGGTGAGTTATTTATGATGGTGCTTTAATAATTCATGGCCACAAGACTCGGGGGCTTGTGCTGAAGTTGCGAGGGTCATTCATCACGACCTAGCTAATCTTTCGCTGAACTGCCGAGGGCACTCGAGGCGGTGTAGCGGCAAGTGTGGGCAGCGTCAACAACCATAACACACAAACGTAGACACAAACATTAACAAGATCTAAATGAAAGATTAAGACTTTCACAGCCTCAACATGGTTTCTGGATCCCAGCCCAGCCCAGCCCGCCATCAGGCCGCTTCCTTTTATTTGTTACCTACAAGACAGCTGGGAGTTCAGACTGGCATCGCAATTAGAGGATAATGACATTCACTGCTTTAATTAATTGCATTGCAGGGTTTGTCGGTGGATGCTATTTACTTAAATCTGACACACATATCAGAAACGATTCCTTTAACATTTTCTTTTCTCTATCATATCACTGGGGAGGATGACGTCTTGTCATGGTGTGAACCAAGCTTGGTTTATATTATATATGAAGGGTACAAAGCATCTGTGAAGGCAACAGATAACCACCACACAGAGATTATTATTTTCCTCATATATTTCTCTACAAAATACTGATCTCAATCTATGTGATAGGGAAAATATACACCATGATGTATAGAAAAAAAGGATGCCATTTGATCAAAAATATTTATTTAGTCTCTACAAGAAAATGTTAAACACCTTTTCTATCAAAAACTACTAGCGCTTAATATTTCACATTAAGGTAAATAATCACTGGCAATGACTGCTGCATTTGCTGAATATTCAACATTTTCTCCAAATGTGTTCAGGAACTTTAAATGAATTAACATGGTTCCAGTTTTGCTCTGGTTTTCCCTCAAAAGGAGTCCCTCCTGCTGAAAAAGTACTTTTTGATGGGTTAGAAGTATTTATTTAGTACAGTACATTCAGTGTACATGTGCTGTACTTTTTTCATTCATTTGTCAAACAAAAGGTTTCTTACACAACCACCATTTTAATACCCAAAACATCCAACTAATCTGACTAATCTGGACTAAAGAGTCCTAATCCTAAAACTGTTGATGGACTTTTGACTTATTTAGACTTTCCCTTTCCCTGTTTCTCCAAAGACGTATGTAGGTGCAGAACTTTTGGTGAATCTCTTGATGTTGAAGGGACAAATGCAAAGAGGGCTTTTGCGGTGAAGGAATTTCCCTTGCAGTGATTTAGAGTGGCTCAACAGTGCTGTCTGTGGTATTATTGCCATTTTGTTGTTGTTGTTAATTACTCTGTAAGGGGTACAGCAGAATAATGTCTCATCTCAGTACCTGCTTGCAGTGATCACCTGCACTTTCCTTCTCCATGCCTGCTGGGTCTGTGACCTTGTTAACTGGCCACTTTCAGATGACTTTATTAACTAACTGGTGACTTATTTCAACTGAAAGTCGCCAATTAACAGGGTCACTCATTAAACCGAAACACTGGTGAGCTGCGGGATGCAAACGGCACAGCTTTGGTGAATTGGAATGATTAGCGGACCAGTCTGCATTAGCTGCTACATCACTGCTGGGGTTTCCAGTTGGGAATTTCTTCGCTACGGACCTTTTCCTGTGTGTTTTTGTAATCCTGGGCTGTGAATTGAGGGATATTGCATTTTAGACAGTGCCTCTGCTGTGTCCGATCTCTTTGGCCCAGCCGCTCTGGAACGCTTCTCCGTCTTAAAAAACAAACACTGAACTTGACATCATGGTGTGACGTCACGTGCGGTTGTGGCGGTGGCTTGCCATCCCCTGCAGTTAGCTTGTCAATAGCACAGTATTTCATTGTCCTCAGACATTAAACCACCTGAGGAAACCTAATGTGTTTTTCTTGTTGATCATGGGAAAATCTAATTTTTACATAATTTACATTACATAGTGTACAAAAGTCACCATTTGGATATCAGTGCAGTATTCACATTGAGGACATTTAGGATTAATCACATTTACAGACAACTTTGAGATTAAATGACACAGGCCGTGTTGCTGTAGGCATTGCTCCAACTGTTTTCAATCAGTCTCCTCTTAGCTGACCGTCTGACAGAAGCTTGAAATCAAACTGGGTTGGGATATTTTTAAGACCTTGCACTGTGTCTCATTCATCAAAACTTCTCATTCAAATCCACGGGACATTGTTTGCGTTGTGTTGTTCCACACATGATGGTGAATGGGACTTCTGTGTTTCAACATGGGAAAAAAGGTGTGTCGGCACACCGCTTGTTACCCTGCTGCCTGAAACAGTCGAATATACCTTTGGTCTGACAAATAAATTCTTAAGCTGCCAGCACATCCCAAACTTAATCAGCTTAGGTGAGTAGACAAACAAAAGTGATGGTTTCAAAATGAACAAAACAGTTTGTTTAGCCTCAACGGTCAGGAATACACAATCACACTAGCAAATGATCAATCATTCTATGCTGCTTGTCTCAGGAAGAAATAGTTTACTTCCTGCTATATTTGTACCTCTTCTTACAAAGTTACTAGTCATTTCTGATTGCACTCACAAGGTAGCTGCCTGATGTGAACCCCAAGGAATGGCTGTATACCAGCATTCAACCATTTGATAACACAACATTTCTAACTTATTTTGGGGTCTATTTGTGGCTAAAAAACACACAACATGAACAAACGCCAGACATGCACAAGAGGCTCACCATGTCCAGGCAGTGGGGGGGTCGTGGGAGGGGTCTAGGTGAGGACCAGGGTCCCGTCACTCGGCCTCTTCATGCAGTCAAACTTCTCTCAGCTGTTGGCCTCTCGGTCAGTCTCACTGTAGGAAGAAAAAACCCAGTATTTCTCTATTGTACATAAACAGTCAGCGGACACACATTTATACATTTGTTGCCTTGGTAATATTGCTTTAACCTTTGTATTTGTTGCTTATAATGTGGGTGATCCAGGATTTAAAGCTTATTCTAAGCTGCTCTGAATAAACATCAGCTAAATGCTTAAAACGTGGGGCTGCATTATCAAGGCTAAAATGATAATCTCAAATGTCAGATTGACAACCATTGTGCTTCATATTTCACAACTATTAATCACAAACATCTCTGACATCTTTTATCAAGTCAAACCTTGAAAAATCTTCTTTTTTTTTAACAGAGATGATTCTGTGCATTGAAACATTGAAACAAGAAAGGGACAAACGCAAACTGCTAGCATAAAGTTATAAGTACAATGTTGTCTAAAATATCAGTTTATGCTGTATTACTACAATTTACCTTCACTGGATTTAAGAAGCCTTGCCCAAACCATAAAAAATTTATTTATTTAGTCGATAGTCTGTGGAGGATTTGCTATGTTTTATATCATTGTAAATTAGATATCTTTGGATTGAAGCAATTTCAAAACAACAGTGTGGACTCCGGGAACCTGCAACAGGCGTTTTCTTTTACTATTTCTGACATTTGTAGATTAAACAATTAATCAAAGAATATAAAATAGTCTACAGATTAGTCTGTAATGAAAATAATTGTTTTCAACAGCTTAAACGACTACTCCACAGGTCTAGCATTGCAATCCTATAACATTGACAGACAAAAAATGGAAAAAAAAGGATCCAAATCGATGCAGCAGAACCAGAGATATCTTTTTGATTCCAGTGCCTACATTACCTACAATGCCACTCGAGCGCTGACTGTAGCCTAGAGCCTCTAGATTGCAGCAGGATGAGTAGCAGACTACAGAAGTCTGGTGAGCTCACTTCTTTCTAACTCCATACCCCCAGATTATTTTAATCTTTCAGGCCCAACTGATGCTGACTCAAGTGACACCACTTGAGGACATTTATCAGACTTGACACAGCTCCCTCTGGAGACAGCTTTTTTTAACATATGCAGTAGTACTTCCCCGGGAACTTTCAGCAGAAAATCTGTGGATTTCTCCTTTAAAGGACCAGTGTGTAGGTTTTAGTGCTCTAGTGGTGAGATTTCAGATTACAACCAACTGCATCCCCTCAACTCAAAAAAAAAAGAGAAACTAACATGGCTGTGAAAAACACAAAAGGCCCTATCTGGAGCAAGCATAATCCATCATTTTTCCAATTATGTTTAACTGTTAGCAAAACTTCTTGATGCTCTCCCTCCTCTTGCTGCTGGAATAAATGTCCCTGTTTTAAAGTGGATCTGTAACCATGTGTCACATCACAGTGCAAGTCATGCAGCCATATTTATCTAAAAACTGCTCATGTTCTTCTGTGATGAGTTTTACTGAACAGATGCTTCATGTTTAATACAGGACATTTTTTTTTATCCTGATTAAAAATAAAACAGCGTTTTAACAATACACTCAGTTTTTTTACAGACCACTTTGATTCTGTTGCTGCTGTGAAATGGTTTTAATTCATTATTTGGCCACAGACACACACTAACACATTAATTAAATTACACAGAATATATTCTCACTATTAGATGCATTAGATGAAGCTGCTTTGCTTTGCCCACGCGGTCAAATGCTAATGAGATGTGAGCCTGAGCCTGTGGTGTAACCATGTGGTGCTGGTGGAGGAGAGAGCGGGTGGTGCTGCTGTATAACATCCCGGGGGAATTGGTGGGGTTGAGCTGAGCGTCAATTAGATTCTCCGTCACCTTGACCTTGTTTTCAATGACAGAGCACTGACGGTGTTCACTGCTGCAGCTCTGCCTTTATTCGCTGCCTATCTGTTCTGTTTGCACAATCATTTTAACCGTCCAGTAAAATAAACACACTGGGTGCAACTGTTCGAACAGAAATATTAAGAAAAAGGATGCTGATCAATACAGCAAAACAATTACTGGGCCAGCTGCTGAGATATCTGCCTTTCAAAGCCCCACGTTCCCACTTCTGCCCTGTTTTGGAACAAAAACTCCCCAAACAGCAAAACTTCATAACATTTACAACTGCACAATAATGGAGGACATTGCCACGTGTGAGAGACCAGGAACGCAACACATGAATGCTAACCAGCCTTATTCTCACACTGAAAGCAAGAGGAGAGCAAAGGCAGAGCTGTGTTTCTGCCACAGTATTCAGTTTGATCATTTTCTCTGATGAATAAATGTGACTTAAATGACTGTCAATGACAAGAAGCAGAGGAGGAAGAGGGCGATATATAGGAGAATACGCCAGTGTTAGTGACAAGTTTGGATACAAAATAATCCCTTCTTTGCATTGCTACCAGATCTGCATAGATTAGTCCAGATGTAGGCAGATGTAAAAAAAAAAACAACAACCCCACAATTACTGTGGTAGTACCACCTTTTTAAACCCATATACTGTGATGTATTTGAAGGATTTTATTTTTCAACTGCTTTTGCCAAGAAATGTGGCTAGGAGATCCTGTTGAAAATACAATTACTAAGGCAAAGATACTTTAAAAGAACTGTAATTATTTAATTAAACTTAGTCCCGCTAGTTGTATAGTCACCTGTAAATCACCAACAATACACTGACTGGGCTGACAACAAATCTGTAGTCCTATCCTCCATAAAATCATTTTCATTTTAAATAAACTTCAATAAATCCTCATTTTCTGTCTGAAACCATGCTTCAGGGACCAGTATGACGGATGTCCACAAAACATAGGACAGGAAATGTGTGTTCGCTTCCAGTTTTTCTGCTAGCAGTCCAGGTTGTTTGATTTTCAGGATGTCCATGATCATTCCCTAACCTTAACCACAAGTGCTTATTCCAACCCAAATCCAAACCCTCATCGATGCTTCTTTCACTCATCTGTGCTCCCCTGCGCTTAAAGAAGAACCTTAAATAAAATTAAAAGAGCATTCTGATCCATTCGGGTGTGCAGACTTTTTTTTTAACTTGTTGGACCTCGGGACACCCCAGCTCTCTCTTTTTGTTTAGTTTTTTCCTTCCATAAAATCTTTATGACAAGATACACAAGTGCTCAAACTTGCATTAGGATCTAAAATCTAACAGTCCCAAAACTTAGCTGTTATGTGCAAACAAACAAGACATAACCGACAGGGAGAGCAGGAGCAGCTTATACAGGAAGACATAATTACAGCCGGAGGAGACAGCAGCGTGGACATTGTGTGATGGAATTCCAGCGATTAAAAAAAACAACAAAAAAAAAAACAGTAAATACTGAAACACATCACCATCCATGGCTGCATATACCTGCATACAGTATTCTGCTGCACTTTTAATGAATTCCCCATGTGTGCTCATTTTCTAATAACCTTTCATCTCCCTGAAGAGGGGAGGTGATTAAACGAAGATAATTACGAATGCAGCAATGACTTTTTAAGGACGTTCACGGGGCTGCAGTAGCAGCAGATGGTGAGCTCAGCATGTGACGAAAAGACAATGCTGATTAAAAAAACAGGCCAGAGAGTGTGAACACGTAAGCAAGCATGTCTTTTTTTCACTCTAAATAAAAATAGACTGTCAACACAAGTCTCGAGAGTCGAACTGACGTGCCATTTAAAATAAATAAAAGCCAGTCTACAATGTAAACACTGGGTGCTTTTAATGCATCTGCTCTCTACGAGTTTATTTGCATATCCCTTAATCACAGTTACAGACTCAAAGGGCTTCACAACGCCCACATTATAGAAACAATAACTAAAAACGACACACTCCAACCTCAGATCCTCAGTGAGAACAAAAACCCTGCGAGAGCTTCTCATTTTATTTCACCCAACAGCAATTAACATCATTAAACTCCAGTCAAAGACAAATGTTTGCAACAATTAAGCCACGAGTGCAAAATTAGCTTAACTACAGTTTAGTGACGCGTTGCAAATGTAGTGCTTTATTGTGCACGGAGGACAAATGACCTTGGTTGGTTATGAAGACTGCTTCTTTATGACTGTATGGGGCCAGAGGTGGGCACCAACTCTTCTACGGATAAAAGGTTCTATCCCGTGAAGCAAGGCCCTAAGAGGGAGTGAGGGGTAAGGGGTCAATTCTAAGAAGGGCTTTAAAATGCAGCTTCCCATTATAACACAGCTGCACAGTGCATACTAGCATAACAGTAAGTCTACATTAAAATAAAAATGTGTTACAGCAGAATAACAAGTTATGGATAGGGAAGTTTGTTTCCTTTTTAAAAAAAAAGTTGTATTATGAAGCGGCTTGGTGCAAGATATGATGGGGGGGCTTTTACACATCTGCATGTAACATCTGCATGTATTATTAATGTTCATTAGTGTCTGTCTGTCTCTGTCTCTCTCTCTCTCTCTCTCACCCCAACTGGTCAAGGCAGATGACCACCCACCTAGAGCCGAAGGGTCTGTCCGAG
>NW_023339718.1:21052944-21083567 GCF_004916995.1 Morone saxatilis
GCCTCCTAAAAGGAAGTTTTTCCTTGCCGCTGTCTCCAAGGTCTTGCTCATGGTGGTACTGTTGGGTCTCTGTAAATAATGTTATAAGGAGTTCAGTCTAGACCTGTTATGAATTGGCGCTATACAAATAAAATTTAATTTAATTGAATTCTCAGCGGCTCAATGTCTAATAATCTGTGCATAACCCAAATAATGAGGTGCATCAAATGAGTTAAGCTCAAGCAACATTTAAATAAATGATCAAATTTAGGATGTTACGCATGATGCCTTCACAGCAGACAGATTCTGTACGGTCTTTTTTAATATTCATGTTCAGCTTCCTCTGTTGAGTTTGGTGTTACACTGAAAGGAACCAAATACCTGCAGGAGAAGTGAGGAGAAGCAGTAAACCTGTAGTCAGACAGAAAGCTGGAGATTGGCATCACAACTGGCAGGCTGTAAGACAATGTAAGAGATTGCCAGTATTGCAAGAGCAACAGAGAGGCTACTAAGCCAAGAATTATGCTTTCAGATCAACAAACAGAAAGAAAGATGCAGTTTTTGACTTGTGCAACAAACAGCTCAACATATTTTTTTAAAATCTGTCTGAAATTCAAACGTAGATATTCACTCGGACAGCTTTGATTGTGAACAAGGCACTGGGGTTATTAGATTCATTCCCAGTGGGACTTGGTGTGTAGAGTAAAGCTGTAACACCACCAGAGACAGAGGTCAGACTGCAGTCTTGCTAAAAATGCAACCACTCGTGCTGCTGTAATGCACTGTGGACAAAATCATCTACCAAATGGCCACACTCTGCCACTCCTAACCATCACATCCTCAGGTATTCTCTCCCTAATGCCTCCTCCAGCCTCTCCCGTCCCCTGCTTCCATTTTGAGGAAGGTTAGATGAACCCGGGGAGGGTATTATTCTAGGGCTGTGTTTATTTAGGTCGTTTTCACTGCGGGGAACTTTTATGAGCAGGCTTTTATGTTCACACAAGACTTCAAATAATGCCCTGTGCAATCCGGCGAGCTTGCAAGAGGCGGGATGGGAGGTAAAAAAAGGAAAATAAGCCTTGTTCTTTCATACAAAGCTTTTGTGACTAACATTTGATCTGACAACAAAAGGCAATACAGACTCTCTCATAATAATCCATGTGGTAAGGATCACACGTTTTCCAGCAGTTGAGTGTTGCTCCAACATGATGTGTCCAAACTAAAAGTACCCCAACTACTCAACTACTCACAACACAAAAACTAATGAAAAACAAAATCATAAAAAAATGGTAGGATTATATAAAATTAAACCTTGTAAATAGCAGCAGGTAAGTGGAGATCGACCTTCAGGTAATGAGATCCTTTCTCCCAAACATGGACACACAGTTTTGTAAATTACCTAATTTATTTGCAGTATGACGCTACCTCGCCTAACTCATTAAGGCTCTAGATGATGATGTGCAGAAATATGAACAGTGGCCTTTATGAGTGTTAACAGAGAAGAACTTATTTCATTGTGCGTGCAGATGGCAGCAAATTAAATTGAGTATGTGCGTCACTTTTCTGCAGAGCCAGAATATTATGTGCGGTGTTCAGCGTAGATCATGTGAGGGTGTCATCACACTTGAAATGTATTTTCCTTTGGTCTGAACTGTAGTGGAAATGTTTCTGTCATCCTCTAAATGGGGTTTGTTGCATTCATTTTGCGGATTTTATAAATAGGAACTTATATCAGCTCAAAGACATTCAGACTTGTGGACAGGAGGAGAGGATTGAACAACCAACCCTACATTTAATGGCTGACCTGCTCTACCGGAGATACAGCGGCTGCCTTAGTACAAGAAAACCAGAATGGAGACACACTTCCTTTCTTTGCTGAAAAAAAAGCAGCACCTGACACATTGTTTAGCAGCTGTAGCCCATTAAAGACAAGTGTCTTTAAGCTGTGTCTCATTCCGCCTACTTGCACATGTCATATAAGCTGCAAGTTCAATAAGTGATGCATTCTCAGATGACTCATAATTCCCATCATTTAACTTTGATCCCTTGGATCTCCACTGGATCACCGATCATTGGTGGGGTAATTTTTTGTATTTTTTTTCTGTTTACCATTATTTGCAATTAGTGTTTGGAAGATGCCTAGTGTTAACTATAACGGCAGGTTCAAGATCAGACTTTTGAGTGATTGAGAAAATAAGTTGCTGATTCTTTAATGATTAAAATGATTGTTGATTGAGGCTCTACAGGCAAAAGGCAAGGTTTTTTGTACACCACCTTTCACATAAAACATTAAAAGGCAGAAAACTATTATATTTAAGAAACAAGAACAGGGAATATTTAGTATTTTTTATTTTATTGATAAACTTCTTAATCGAGTAATCATCGATATTTTCTGTTTTGCTGTCCACAGAGTAACTTATGAATAGTTCTACTATTATACCTACTATAAAAAGGAAACAGGAAAAGTATTTCAAAACTAATTACGCCTGCTTATGTAGCCCCCTATTACAAGGTTGTCCTAGAGGATTTTACAATGCCATCTATCCTTAGACCCTTGATCAAAAAAAAGAGAAAAAAGAAACCAAACAAACACATGTACCTCTGTGAAAGGAAACTCTATTAAAGTGCCCGCAACATATTACAGACCAGTAAACTGGGAATGGTACACAAGGGTGTGCTAGAGTATGTACAGACTGTGTTCACGTGACCACAAACTAAACATTTCGCCTCGAACGCACACCATTAGTTCTGTTTAAAGTACCAGTGTGTGCGGTTTAGTTGGGATTTTTTTTATAGCTGCAGGTGGAAAATGTAAAGGAAGGTGGGGAACTACTTTTTGTGTTGTCCTGACCCGATAACCTGACCCATTCTCTCCAGCTTCCATCTAACATGTGGGTGTTCACCCCAGCACTGCAGAACAGTGAGCGGATCGTAATGTATTTCAGTGCAGGTACTGTAACCCTGAACATTATCACTCCTCACAGCAGAGCAACATATTCCATCAGCTGCACAAATTCTATGTGATCTCCTTGCAGAGCCGGAGATGTCTGACTCTGCTGCAGTGTCAATAAAACGGACTACAAACGTTATATAAGTGAGCCACAGCTGGCAGGGGGTGGGCTGCAGAGGAAACAACACTCACCAACGTGGACACACACACACACACCTCAGACAAGAATGCTGGAACTTATAGGGATATAGTTATGTTCACCTTTAAAAATACTGTAGTAATCTCTCGGCATCCTCTGATTTTATCATCATAACCAGCAGAGTGAATGTCCTAGGTTAAAACCTGAGCCAGGCTGAAATGTACCTTTCTGAGACTAGAATATTAAAAAAGGGGCAATTCATTATTTCTTTAAATGACACAGAAGCTTACGTTCTTAAATTATTAGCATGTCAAGCAGCATTCAAAAGAAGGGTCAAGGGTCAGAGCCCCATCAGAAAACAAAGTGTTGGGAAGAAGTGTTTTTATAGCAGCTGATGGGATGTGATTTGGTAGAGGGAAAAAAGCATAAAAAAAAAAGGCAAATGGTTGAGGTGAGGGAAAAAAATATGTGTGAAAAATCAGCAAAATAAGTTATGATGTTAATTAACACCCGCTTGTCTCTCTGTCTAAGTTCCTTAGACCGCTGACAGAGCTGAGGCAACAGTGCTCACTAAAAAGCTGTTATCTTCTATCTCAGGCTTGGATCTGCAGACTTTTTTACACATTTGTTTTCAGACAAGATGTGAGATCAGATCCAGGTCTCAGGAAAAGTGATAATTGAAGAGCGACGGCTCCAAATATCAGGCGCCATCGAGGTTGACGTAGGTGAACCAAAGCAGCAAGGGTGACAGTCCTGACGCCTGCTAAACAATCTAACAAACAGAAGTTAAAAACAGAGCAGGTAATCTATTAACCCTTCAAAACATAGGCTCAGCTCCTCCTGTTTACAAGCTTCTGACAGTCTTTACAGCTGGGTGTAAGATGTACTGCTACTTTTAGAATCATTTAGCATATACAAACATGACATGCAATGTTGTCATGGAGTCCAGTGACACCTTGTTCGCACATACAGAATTGAAAGTAGCAGGCTGTCTCTTGCCTTTCTCCAGTCTGTATTCTTTGCGTATGTTTAAGGGTTAACCAGCTCTTACTGCCACGTCCAAGGCCAAAGGCGTTTCTGGTTCTCGCCTGAATGGCCTCACCAGACATTGGGGTGAAATGCCATCACAGCCTGCTCCTGGTTGCATCACACCCCCTCCGCGATGTTCGGCGTCCTTTTTGTGCCTTTATAGTCTGGCACGGTGACACTGTGTAAATTGGGTGTGATTGTCGGTTTCAAAAACTTCGAAACGTCTGAAAGGTGTGGGGAGGGGGTTTCAGACACTGTTATTCAACCAGACAAGCACTTACTGAGGCCCTTGACTTGTGCACAAAGCTCTAAGCTTTGCATTTTATTTACACCTTTTTGTTCCCTATTGGACTCAAACAAACGGAAGAACTACTCAGGTCCTTTACTAAAGTAAAAGTAGAGATACCATGGCCTAAAAATACTCCATTACAAGTAAAACTTAAACCTACTACGAGGCTTTTTAAATGAGTTATAAATCAGTCTGAGTTTAATTATTTGGCCTACATAAGCACACCTTCAGAGAGAAGATTAGCTGTTTCTATATAGTAATCCTTAATGTCTGCCACCAGGTTGGATTCGGTCAGAGTCCCCTTGAAATCAATGAAACGAGGCAAAGTAAACACTACCGCTTTTGTCCACAGGGGCCGACAGAATCAACACAAAATGAAAGTTCCTTGTTGCTGCTTTAAGAAAAAGTATTACCCGCAAAATGTAATTAAAGTATCAAAAGTAAAAGTACTCATTGTGCAGAACGGCTCCTTTCAGGGTTATATTATTTTAGAATATTATATTATACAGTTCGTATAACTAACAAACGCATGTAATTTGAGATACTTATAGTAGAGTATTGGGTAGATTAGTAGCATAGTTCTGCCTCATGTCATATAAGAGTATCACATAATTTTTCTGTAAAATGAAACTAGTGAGTGTTAAATAAACGTGGCGTAGAAGTATGTTAAAATGACTTGAGTAAATTTACTTCCTACTTATTCCACCATTGGTTGCTGCTCCTTGCATCAGAAACAGTGTCAGCTACCTCTCGGTGGCTTGCACCAGGGTTTGAGGTTAAGGTCAGAGTGACAGGCATACATTTTTTAAAAACTCATAGGTCTGTGTAAAATACATACCAACTACAGCTGTCAGATGTAGTGCACTCTAAAGTACATTTCCCCCTGATAGTATAATATAAGTATAAAGTACTATAATATAGTTTGTTTTGACTGTATTTTACACATTACATTTGTACATTATGATTATGAGGCAACATCTGAAGTAATGAGTCATAGATTTTCCAGTGGATTTATGGATGTTGCTCTTCAATGGAGATAGTGAAATCACTGAACAAAGCCAGTTGCACCGATTCAAGCACTATATGTGCGATGTCTGTGTGTTCTGATTCAACAGAAGCAGGAAGTGAGGTAAGGGGGCAATTTTGGGGCCACAATGCATCCATCAGGCACCGAGGGTTTAAACCAGGGGGCAGAATTGAATCATTTGAATCTTTCCTGTTTTAGAGTGTACAAAAACCTCCACGCAATAAGAGGGATGGACAAACTGCCAAATCTGAACATAAAGCTTTTGGCTGGTGACTCATGGCGTGTTTCCACTCCTTGGACCGGCCGTGCCAGACCTCTCCACAGACTGGTTAACGTCTCATCATTACAACAGCTTTACCAGCAGTTTGAGAGAGCTATCAGCATGGTCACCTGCTGTCAGGGGTCTCTGGTAGGTAGCTGCAGTTGAGGTAAAGGTTGGACGGGCCGTGAGGCGAGATTATAAAGCCCAGCTGGGTAACGCCCACTCAGAGGGCTCAGGAAACACAGCTGCTTTGTTATGAAACAGCAGCTCCAGTGTTTTGTTTTTTCAGAAGAGGATTAGGCCTTCATTAATGCATTAATGGATCAGTGCTGCACTGTGGGCCTGAAAACATCCAAGTAAGCACAACACGCACAACACACATCCCTGCCTGTTACTAAACGCAGTGGCAGCAGTGTATCTCAAAGTGAGGAGTAACATTGGGTGTTTTAGTTAGCTGGTTTTTCTGTATCAGGCATGTTGTCACTTTAAGGGGGTGCAGTTTGTTTTTTTGTTTTTGTATATTAAGAATGGATAAAATGACTTTGCCTGTAGTGAAAACATTAACATCTCTGCAGTTTTCCTCTACAAAGCCTTTCAGCATCTTTCACTTCACTGTTTTTTAGTTCACTCTCACTACTCTCAACCTATTTTCCAAACTAGCTCCATAAAAACCCACTGTACACCACCTGCCCAGCAATAAACTGAGCTAAAAGAAAGTGAACTTACATTCATCAGGTATTTACAAACATGACTTGAAATGAATGATCGTGTTGCTAAATGTGCAAATAGGCAACGTATAAACTTTAGAACATAAGTCACTGTGTTGCGCTGACGTCAAGTGGCCACAAAATATCAGACTAACTGTTTATATCTAATGCAGGTTTGAGGGTCTCTTCCATTCATGTCAGTACAAACCATGTTTAATCAAAGTTGGTGCAGGATTTCTTCCTCACCTCCCAAAGTGTTTTTTAACCCTTAAAGTTGAAAGACTTCCCACCTTCCTAGTTCTTTTATTTTATTAGTTTCTCCCCGAACAAATTGCATGAGCGGATCAGTGATTGAAATGTCCAAGTTCTGCGATATAACCATTCAGGACAGTAATAAGTTGTTTGTGGTTCTGGATCATGGCAGACCACTTCTCGAATAGAAAAGGTTTCACATGGTGTCAGACTGAATGAAGTAAACAAAATGTCAACTCAGTCAGATTCAATTTTCAATCACTGTCTCCACTCAGGAGGTGTGGGGATTTGAACCAGTGACCTTCCAGACACAGTCACATTCTGCAGTGAGGTTTAATGGTAAATAAACCAGACAGCAAGTGAATAAAAAGACAAATATCAAAACTTTTGAGAAGAAGACAATTTGAGAAGTTTCTCTGTGAGGAAATGTAAAAAAACTGAAGCAAACTGTGAATGTCAGGATATTGTCATAAAGTTGAAATGTAACTGCCAGTCGCTGCATCTTCCAGATAAAACCACCTTTGTATCGACGAAGACTCAAAGGAGCATTTCTGCCAGGAAATTATGAGAAAGAACAGAGAGCTGGGAGAGCTGCTCCCTGCTTCAGACCTGCTTTATTATTCCAGTCCACAGAAAGAAGCTTGCCTTGCATTTTTATTGCTTGCTGTACTATCTTCTTTATTATCCTTATACTGTTTGTAAAGCACTTTTGGCTCTGCCCTGAAAAGTTTTATATACAGCAGATTAAGTTTACATTTTGGCATGTGGGTGTGTTTCTGTTTACGTGTGTGTGTGTCAGCATGAATTGCTGGAGGAAATGATCGTTTTTACTGTGGATGTTTGCTGACAATAACAGGGTCTCTGTCAATCAATCGAAAGATCCTGTTGTAAAGGACCACTCCAGTGTGTGTGTGAGGTTATCCTTTCCAAATCTACCTTTTCTGCACATTGAGCTGACCTGCATAAAGCTTACACCAGTTTAGCAAATAACTGGAATTACTTCACTGTAAGTATATCAATTAAACACTATGGCTGTAATTGGTGCCAAATCACTTTCCAGGGAACTTCCAAGGAGATTATTAAATCTTTAGTACAGTGGTATTTATTTATTGTGATTTGCTATCTGTAAAAAAACAGGATCAACAACATCAACCAGAAGTCCATTCATTTCCATTCAGAGCTGAGTGACCAGAGAAACAAGTTTTGTGCTCCATAAACATATAGCTGATAGCGACAGTCAGGACATCTCCACTGTCGACTCATTAAACAACAACAAAAAAAGGCAGTCAGGAGAATTTAGTACGTGTGGCTGTGGCTCACATCCTGGATGCAATCTGAGCTCCTCGCACTGGCCGCAACCAATCCGAACAGAGCGACACATGGAGCGAGTCACCTGTGGTGTGTACAAACAGCAGGTGGGGGGTGTGTGTGTGTGTCTGTCTGTGTCTCAGCCAGGTAATGGAGACATCATGTGGCCATGCACGGCTGACCGCTCAGAGCTCAGTCAACCTGGACACAAACCTCTGCCTCCTCCCATCAGACGTCTACCTCTCTATGTTGCTGGAGGATTTTACATTTGGGGAAATGGCACCGCATTACAGGGTGTTCTTTTAGAGGCTCTCACTGATTAGTTGCTATTCTTTACAGTAACAACTTGACAATTGGCAAACAGTACTAGTTTTTACTGTTAGTTTTTATTGGGTTTTCTCGGCTTTAACACAGTGTAACATGGCTGAAAAGGCAGAAATTAAAAACATTTTTAGTTGAATGCAGCATTTATTTAGTCAGTTTTTTATTTATATCTATGGATTTTGACAAAGCTACAAAGAGAACCTGCATTTTCATAAAAAGGGAAAGTGTTTTCTCAGGGTTTAATATTGAAGAATAAAATCACACATGACATTATTTTAATATAATAATTATTGTGTTTCAAAGACATATTAATTGATATGTTTATGATCAATGATCAGAAAATCAATAACCAGCAACCAGTTGGCAGTGATCTGACAAAACATGCATTTTTGGAGACTGACTAAATAGCTACGTTGCCATCACTGCTACTGGTTCATATAAAGTTTTTCGTAGTTTGATCTTAATGGTTTAACATTTCTTCCACAGGATTCCCATCTTTTTTTAGTGCAGTCACACATATTTGGATACGTGGACAGAATGAAATCGCTCTCCCAGACTTGCCTGGGAGCCCTGTGAGAACTCTGAATAAAGTCCCAGTGTAAGAAGCTAATTATAATATCCAGCAGCGTATTATTGGGCATCAGTCCAGGCAGCCTTCATGGGCTGAGGCCAATTCACTATATCCATTCACCTCATACAATCCACAGCCTGGGAGAGAGAATTATCACAGCGGTGAGACTTTTCACCTCACCGTACTTCAGCAGACCCGCTGCCACAACACCTGAGGTATCAAAGCTGTGAGCAGCACTTCTAAATCCACTCTCAACGTTTGGGGCAGTCAGGCTCACAGAGGCAGGCAGGCAGGGGGATGAACCAGCAACCTACACTGTGGTTTGACAAGCTGATTCTGACTTTATATTCTAAAATATGGATGATTGGATGTCGACTATTTTTAAAATATTAATTCTCTCTAAGGCAAAAATTTTGATACTGACTATACTTTTTGACATTTGCAAGGATTTAGCATCAAAATACATAACTAATAGAGCATCTTCCCTTGGTTTTATGTGTTGTGCCAAAACCTTTCAACTCTCAGTTTTGTTTTTGGTTGAAATAAATCTGATGCGCACAATTTTACAAATTCCTTTTTGTATGAAGTATGAAATTGCAGTTATTATTTTTTGTGACAACAGTGCTGTTCCCTTTTATGAATTTGAGAAAAGTTGGTGTGAGATGCCAAAGGCATGCATCCAAAACCATATAAACAAAGATTTTTCTCAGCAGCTTTCTTGTATCAAAAGGTTGCGCCACAAATCCTTTCAGTTGACATACAATGGAGAGACAAAACACAATCCAGGCATCTTCATGCATCACAAGTCAACTACCTCTCTACCAGAACAGAAGCTACACATTAAAGCTACTAATTTTGTTTTATAAGTGACCAATGGGAGTTTTAGCCTTTACTCAGCTTCACCCATCAACCCCTCATACTGAAATAAACGGCTTTTTTCTTCTTAACTGATGGTATTAACTATATTATGCACAGACATTCTACCAGTGCATTCCCAAACAGCTTGCAGCACGTCACCATCTAGACAAATTGGCAGCAGATGTTTTTTTTTCAAATCTTCTCTCACTCCCCAACAACCTGTTTCAGCAGCAAGCAGATCATATTAAAAGGAAGAAAAGATGGCATTTCATTGTCTTAAAAAGGATTTCCACACCATATTTTGGAAGGAGGAAAGACTTAAAAAGGTCTAGTGTGAAGTTACTCTATGGGGCCACATCCAGAGGGTTTTACAGTGCTCGTGATTTAGTTAGTTAACAGGTAGCATCATCACCCACTTTGTCTTTGTTCAGAGACAGAAAAACTAATTGTGGTCTGCTTAAGTATAAATAGAAGCAGAACAGCAGTTCAGCCTGTTTAGACTCAGTAGTCACCGGGCTGTCTGTCCCACTCCTTATGATGATGGCTGTAGTAGACTTTATTGTTTTGAGCGTGGAAGTTTATTCTTCACTATGGGAACTTAACGTATTGTTATAAGCTCAAAAGTCCACTTACTAGCCGTCAGAGCTGTCAACTGCATCTTACTGCAGAGGAAGGCTGTGAGATGGGGCTTATTATCTTGTTAAATACATAATTTAGTTGACAACTAAAAGAAAATAAGAAAAATAAATCCAACTGTTTTTCTATTGTTTAGGCGGTCAGTATTGAGATCTTTACAAAGATGACCTAAAAAAGCTAATGTGTTTTCACATGTAAAGAGCATTTGCAGATTCTGCTTTGTGTGTATCAGCAGGCTGAGTCACCAGGACAGCCAGAAACACAGCCTGAGCAAACCCCCCTCAGAATCAGAACCTAAATGCGACATGAGAAACAAAGAAAGTTTAGCTTTTATCTCCTCAGCTGAGCCCTGGCAGCTTTTGTGGGTCATGATGCAATTCCTAGACTCCACTGAGCTCAGGTGAAGCTGCAGGAGAGTCTCATCTGAAGCAGCACAGTCCACTAATGGCTTTCATTAGTGCAGCTCTGGAGGCACAGCTTTCTTGCTAGACTCCACCTCATTGCATTCACAGCTCACGTACTGCTTCACAGCTCCTGCTACCAAGTGTAAAACAAGAGAGATCCTTTAACCAGCCGGATCACCACACATCCTTGCCACCAGGCCTGCAGCACACTCTAAACTGCCCAGGTTGAGTTGACTTTTTCATCTTTTTTCCCCCCAAACATTTCTTTTTCTCCAGACTGAACGTGGATTTAAAGATTTGATTTTGGTGTTTCTGCAACAAGTAATTTTGATGGTGTGACTTTCAACAAGCCTGTATAACTGAAGCCTGAGACAAATCCTCTTTGCAACAGCACAGGATGTGAGAATCCACTCAGGGTTTATACTCACGTAATATGTAGTAAAGACCTGGAATCAAAGCCATTAAAGCGTGACAGTAGACAGTATTTGTATTTTTAGACTAAAACGTCATAAGAGTGCTTCAAACTACGGTTGGAGATGTTGCAGACACATACCCTCACACATTTATATACTGTTTACACTGAGGCAACGCTCCCTTTAATGTCTTTAGATGTACGAGACCACTGTGGACAAAGTTGCTAATCAATAAGCATATCTACTTTATGGGAATACTGGATGTAGAGGATGGTTGCCTCAAGTAGCATTGATCAGGTATTCAGCAAAAACAAAGCATTCATAGTTATTTTATGTATAAACAGTTTATTTTCCAAAAAGTTGTACTACACTGCCATATCAATATTACAACTGTAGCCTGACCAACACACAATTTGTGAGGCAGATGCCCAAATCAATATTTGTGTTTCGAACAATATACTGGCAGATTTTCTTTTTAATATGCATACACACGTATACTGAGTAGGACATTTTAGTCATTCAGACCAGAGATAAACTAAAACTCTCCCCTGACATCAGACAAGTGACATTTTCTTTCAGTTTCCTGCTCTTTAATCCAGTTTGATGCCACAATCTATTCAACAGTAAGGGAAACTCTGATACATTTCCTTCTTTCAAATCAGTAAATAATTGACAATAATGAGAAAAATGTGCATAGAAGAAATTTCACTGTAGGTTTCTTCTGTCTGCACGTAGTGTTCAGGGAGTGTTGGCAGCAGACAACATGATACGGAATAAAAGGCCAAATTTGACTCCATATATCAGTCTTAGCCTGAAATTAATTTTTTATGCTTATCCAGACTTGTGAGACTTGTGTACAAGCTCTGTCCTTCACCTGGGGGAGCTGGCTGAATGTGCCAGCACAGAGGAGGATGTGAAGACCGTCCTTTCATGCTGCCAGAGAAGAAACGCCTGCGTGAATATTTCAGTCTCTGTGAAATTGCTGGCAAAGAGCTCTGCTTCTCTGTGGGTCTTTTTCAGAGAGCCTCAAACAAGCAGCGTCGTCCTCCACGAGCCGAGCAGCACTTAAAGATATGCAAGGGGCGATCTTAAGGGGAGTGACAGCGCCTTGAGCGGGGATTCACTTCTGGGCTGACAACAACCAGGTGGGCCTGTTCGTGCGGCATGACGAGGAATGAACGAGGCTCAGGAAAAAACAGCCTGCAGGAGAAACGCACCGAGCTGTTACTGAACTGAGCTCCCAGATTTAAAATGAGATGTACTGATTCTGGGCAAGACTGAAACCTCAAGCTCAAAACCAGAATAGGGTTACAGAAAATAAAATATTTCTCTTTTTATGTCACAATCGAGGATGTTTGAAATTACAGCGTGTGCCGTTCCTGCCTGCAGATACTCAGCAGGTGTTTAGCTGTTACTTCCCTTGCTCCAGTTCAGTAGGAGATAGCTGAGAAGTTCCAGCTTCGTCTGCTTAACGTTGCTATTTTGTCTATTCCGTGCCTACTGCAGCAATGTTTTTGTGAATATGATGATATTTGCTTTGGATGTTTTATTCGACTTTCAACTTTTTTTCCCCAGCAGGCAGTTTCACTGAACAGTAAACACATGACAGCTGAACTTCATTATGACTAGACTGACTTGATCCTCAACTCATTAACTGATCAGGAAGTGGCACACAAAACTCCAAAATACTAGAACTATATCATAGCGCGGGTGCAAGGTCAGCACAGACCTGGGCTGCAAATGAATGGACTAATACCTCTTCATTTATTATTAACACAGAGCATTAGGAGTGCAGAAACTGTGGCTGGTTCATCCATTGCTCTTGCTGACTATATCTATATTACAAATGAATGCGTAATGTGTAATGTGAAAGAGGTCGCTCGTAGTAACTAAGTCACAGAGAATTATCACTAGCTCAGCCATCCCTGGCCTTGTTTTACTTTGCATAACAATGCTTTCAACGAGTTTCATAGGGTGAGGTATAGAGATTATAAATCTGCAGAAAAAGGAGCACAGGTAAGACTAACACTGGTTTGGCATTGGCCTTGAATTGAGGTTTTGGACTAGGTATTGGGAGAGAAACAGTTGGACTCACCACATTGACAGTTTTTTGATTCATGCAGTCTGCGAATTAATTCAGTAAATAATTAGCTCCGCTGATTTATGAAACATCAAAAAGAGATTTTTCTATTATTAGGAAATGACAACCAGGAAAATTGTAAGTAGTACATAGGGAAAGCTTAAATAGGAACAGCCTGGACATGAATGATCCCTCAACACGTCTTATAAGATACATGTAACATGTGAGCTGATGGCTCCATGATGGAAGTCCATGAGGGGTTTGGTAAATGAGTCCCAGGGCTGGCAGAAGCAGGCGACTGGCAGCTACCACAATTCAAACATCCAGAGTGCTGCAGGGTTTCTGTTTTCAGAGCAGATCAAACGGCTCAGGAGAAGAAACATCCTCAGGGGAAAACACTGTGTCCCGAATGATGAGGTATTTATTTCAGCCGGGCAAAGTCACAGAGATGGTTCGGATTGAATTCCTTCTCTTCTGTCATCATCATCATCATAAAAGGAGGCTACTTTCTGAGGTTGATAGCGCAGGATGAGTTGAGCTCTCTAGGCTCTTTGGGTGGGTGAAATAAGGGGGAAGGATGAGCTGAAATAAGAGAAGATTGAGCTGATGGCAGCAGGAACCTCTCTGCTCGGGTTTCACTGCTTTACCTCAACAGACCCGTTCAGTTACAGTGAAAAGATGCAGCTACTGCAGTTGAGCCAACACATGAGAGGGAACTAGAGTTTGATGCTCAGTCTTGGCAGAGGGATGAGTAAACAATATGCTGAAGCAGGTATCACTAAATATTAATATCAATTCATAGTTAATGTGGGTGCAATGTTATGTGGGGTCTATACTGTGCAGTTGTATGGAAGAGAAATAGAAAACAAGCGTGTTGGACCTCTCTAATGCCCTTGTAGCTGAATGGGAGCCAATCTCTGCAGCCAGGTTCAACATCTGGTTGAAAACACCAAAAAACTGAAAAGTGGAGGCTGTTATAGCTGCAGATTAATGCCCATGGTTTTTTGGTTGTGGAATGACCATGTATGACTGCAATGTTTGGGTGTCCACATACATGTGGCCATGTAGCAAATGATCCATTCATGTGGGCCAGTAACAATATGACCACAGATACACAAAGTAAGACTATAAACCTGCAATGATCATTTGTTTTCTTTGACAGTTTTACATTTTTGGCTAAATATTTTCACTGAACAGGTGCAGCAGGTCAGTATGCATTAAACAACAACAAAGAATTTGATCAGTTACCATGGAGAGATTTAGTTTCCCATGATCCTCTACTGTAAACGTGTTTTCAGAGGCTCTCCATGCTGAAAAGAATAAGAAATATATGGAGAAACTCAGAGTACATGTTTTTCATCATGAAAATTGAAGAGTATCAACATGGAATATCAAACACCCTGAGATATTCACTTAGTGGAGATAGCTCGGCCATGAATACGCTGTGTGATACTGCTGAGAGAGCGAATCAAAAGGATGGCATTACAGCCATCACTGCATGTACTGCAGAGCCAGAAGTGATCCACAGCAGCCCACAGTTTATTTTATATTTAAAAAGCTATGTGATGGTGGTCCAGAGCAGCTCATCACAGCGGACATGTTGGAATACGAGGGTGTGAAACTGTACAGCCTCACTAACAAAACACAACATGAAGCAGGGACACAAAAACAGACTGAATTATTGTTTTTTTGTTGACACATCACAGGCAGCATGAAAGCTTTCTACCTGTACAGAACATCCTCAGTTTTGTAGAACAACATCTTATTTTGGGAACATCCACACTGCAGTCACAAGTGGGGCCACTTTCATACGTGGTCCAAATCCGATATGGTCTGATTTTGTGCATTGCGACATCAGTGTGAACAGTCATATCGGTTCTCATGTGACTTTTATATCTACACGACAGATCTACATCTGTCCTGCAGGTCATTTCAGGACCGTGACCTGTTCACACTGGAATCGGATCACATTTAAAAATAATGTGAACGGCCAAACAAGACCCAAAAAGTAGGGCCGATCACCTGACGCACTTTATTCCCTTCGTTTCCACCACAATCCAGGTCTTCAAATGTATTTTTCGTGTGACAATAATCCCCAAGACTTTGGTTTTACAAAAAAGTTAACCACAAAATATTCACATTTGGGAAGCTGGAACCAGATCAAATAGATGTTCATTATTTCTTTTTAAAAATGACTCAGACATATCAATAATCAAAATTGCCAATTATAATATAAATTTTGTGACGTTGCAGCTGTAGCCTAGTACCAAATGTCTTGGTAATCGATTCAACAGTTGTCAAGATATTTCAGTACAAAACAAAGTGTCAGCCTCAGTCAGTAGGGTTTATCAGACCATGAACGTCTCTCAAGTATTTGACTCAATATATGACAAGTGACAAAGTAACAGGTCATTGAACATATTCATTTATTATCACATTATATTTGATTTCGATCAATAGACTCTAAGGTTGGAAAATAGCAGCCTGTGGGCAAAAACCTGGCCCTCCTCCAAACACATTGGCCCGTTTTCAGCTGTATTTCATCAATGTAGAGTTATAACGATGAAGCCGATGTAAGCCTACATTGAAAAATGGCCGTATATCTAAATGTAATAACCTAATCAATACTGGAGAGGAATGCAAACTGATACTGTGCCTCGTTCTATACCACATGCCACATACAGATCATATCACGGTGATCAAATTAAGTTTTCATTGTCCACCTGTCATTTGTTTCCACCTCTCACAGCTGGCAAACATCTGTCGACCAATGTCGTCAAATCAATCATCAAATTAGCCATTGTGTTGTTTTCTGTCAATTGACAGCTGGTAAATTATAATAATAACTTATTCTGACTTCTTATGCAAAACAATTGATAGGCTTCATGCTCAATTCAAGCCAAAGTATGTTTGTGACGTTTTTTTTGGTTTTTTTTTGATCAGGTTCACTAGAAAATAAACAAATGAACATCTGAAGAGTCAGAAGTGTTTGAGTTAACAATAGTGATGTCAGGCAGAGCTTTGGAAAAAGAATCCACATTGTGCATCCTACTGGTCATGTTGATCAACTTGTTTATGTTGGCCCTTGTTATTTTTGATATCTATTAATGACCTCCCTAATGTTTCAGACAAGCTGCTGAAAACGTTTGAGGCAGGAAGCGAAAGGCAGACTGGTTGAGATGGAAAGATGAAAGCCTGTGCTGTGCTTGTTATTGTCTACTCATTGTGTCGTCCCACTCAACGTGTGTAAAGTCTGGACTCGCCCAGTTCCTTCTTGAATTACCACGGACCAACTTTGAAATATAGTCACAATCTCACAATCGCCCCTTCTCTTCCTGAGCTATGGTGTTGAATAAGGTTGTGTCAAACGTGTCTCCAACTGATTTTCCACCCAATTGTTGACCAAAAACATGTTTTGTGATGTCACAGTGACCAAAAAAAACCACCAAATTCGAATCATTTCATCCTTGAGTCCAAGTGGACGTTTGCGCCGAGTTTAAAGAGATTGCCCTGACGCTTTACTGAACCAACCTAATGTTTACCACTAATGAGGCATGAGGTGAGAATTGATTCACGTGTTTGTCATATTTCGAGTAAGAAAACAAAGAACCTGGTAGGCTATTGATAATCAGGGGGCCACATTTTCCAAACTGTCCTGGCTAAAAGGCTGCTGGGGGCTCTGTTGTAGTGACTTCCAGCTTGAGCACGCTGCTCAGATCTCTGACAGTCAGTCCAAACTGAGGATTTACTGTTAGGAAAACATTTATGTATGCCTTACACACAGTGCAGGACAAGTCTAATTGAAAACAAAATGTCACACACGCACTTGAGCTTCATTTACAAGAGCAGCGTTGCGTCCTCGTCAACACTTTCAGCTGCAGATGGTCCCGAGGTGGCTGCGGATGAACATTAGGCTCGAGTTACCGTTTCTATTTACATTCCTCCGGCCCAGAGGAGCCACCTGCTCCGGCCAGGGCTCACTCTGCTTACCGAGCACAGCGGGCCTGAAACCCGAAGCTGTAAAACCCGAACAGGAGAGCCGCTGTGAGTGCCACATCACATTACCAGATCTGTTTTCATTTGAATCCTCATTTAACACCAGCTGCAGGTAGGCGACACAGAAATGTCCTTTTGGCATGGTGAATAGGGCTCGGGATCAATTGATACTAGGGCTGATAAAGTAGCTCCAGAGCTGTGACTCACTTCACACATCTCTGAAAAATGAACAGCAGCAACAGGAAAGTGTGGATGAGACTGACGTAGCTGTACAAGCTGTTGGATTCACAGAAACAGCAGCTCTCAACAGTTACAGTTCACAGGTTCTGTCTCTAAAAAAGGACATCAGCAGGTACAATCACTGACTATAGACTCATGAATTAAGACTGGTTATCAGGCTCCCGATACGATACCCGAAATGTCTTTGCTTTCCTGTTTCCTTACTTTGAGGAATATGAGCATAATACCTAGAGAAAGGATACCCACAAAACCCTCCTCTGAACCCTCCTTCCTCTGTGAAAACTACATTTGTGATGCCAAAATCCATTTCCACTAATCATATCACAATTACAACATCCATCAAAATAACGGCGATGTTTATCATACAGCCCCGATTAGAAACCTGGATTTTGGTACTTGGCAGTTTTGGATTCTTGCTACAGTCACAGCTGCAGAAGGATTTAGGTTCAATGCCCAGAAATACAAGCTGCTACCAAGGCTGAAGCTCTCACTACCCCAGTCTCTCATTTGTGTTTATTCATCATCTGCTGGTTTCAGTAGGTTCCAGTCAACTGGTCAGTATTCGTTGCTGCTGGGTGATACAGCAATATGGTTTTTTATTTTTTCTAAATCACTCAATAGCATTAACGCTCCTGGTCATAAAGAATCGGTTCACATTTTAAATACTCCCATGTCCTTGCGTGCATTAAAGTGGTGGCTGCAGTCATTCCTTCAGTGTCCACATTGGCGGTGAAAAGACTCCTTCTTAGTATGAATACAATGGGACAGATGGGGACAGATGGGGACAGAATCCACAGTCCCCTCTGTGCAAAATGACATTCAAGAGGTGACTAATTAGTACCCATTTGATTGGACAAACTCAGACTGCTCAAGCTTCATATTAGCTTCAGATGCATTTTACAATTATAATAACTGCAAAGGGGATGTCTATGAGCATGTGAATATTAACTAATATAAAACACATCTGAACCCTGCCTCAAACACTGAATGTCAAGCTGATCAAACAACAGTAAATGATATTGATAGTATCTTATGATTTCTTCTCTCTCACATTTCTGGCGTGTAAATGTCCATAATACCACCAAACTACACTGATATGTATCAATATCAAGTTATTCTGCCAAGTTGACCAAACTGGAATCTGAACTGTGGCCAGCGTTGGGAGGTTGAGCTGTAAACTATTGATTATGTTCAGTGGAAAGCTACAAGCTATCGTGATAAATCCTTCAGTGTGCAGGTGCATCAGCGCCCTGGGGGCCTAACGTTACTTACTACAAATATGGGCGCCGTTTTGTCCTTAAAGACAACTTCAATTGAAGACAAAGGGAACTTGATTTCACTAACAGGTAGTCACCTGGGCTTCTTGCAACAGCAGCTACGGTCTCCAGCAAAATAATACAGTGTGTTGTCTTCTAAAGGGAAAAAACGAAGAAAATCATTTCCCCCTTTCAAAGTTATAAAGCCACGTTTAGGACGGTCAGTGTGCTCCGTGGCTGCGGGGGTGGGGGGGTGGTTAACGGACGACCGGAGGAAAACTTGCCCTTATTCTTGTCACCCCGTTAACAAGGGAAGACTTGAGTATCTACATCCACACATTAAACACACAGACAGTCCTGATAGTGAGCTGAAGGAAGGCTGAAGTTAACCGAGCCGTGCGGGACAGCAGCCGCCCGTTCATCCCTCTCTTCCTCCGCAGCGAAAACTGTCACAAAAAGCGGACACTTACCTCCACCGACAGCCCGTTCACCTCCGGGAGGAGGACGGAAGGGGAGAAAGCTCGGCGGTCAGCGTGTCCAAAAAACACTTTGTTGGTGTTGTTTTTGTTTCCTGTAACAGAAATTAAGTCCCGTTCTGATATCACTTTGTATCCGGACAGCAGCTCACAACTGGACGGAGCAAGGAAGAGACAACAACCCAGCACAGCAGCACAGCGAGCGTCTCCGGCCAGCCTGCTGTCTGTCAGCGCTCAGCGCAGGGGGAGCGGAGGTTGCGGCCGCGCATGCGCCCGCCAACTGCTACTGCGAAACAAAGATCGTCTATTGACAGGGTGTTAAGCTCATTAACAAAGATAGGTAAAGATTGTAGCTACGTGTCAGCCTAGAAGTAATATTTTCCATGTGTTGTCGATGATGATGTTAATACGCCCCTATTGTAATGGATAATTTTTTTTTTTAATGTTGCGACCATTGTAGGTCTTTGTCAGGGTATAAACAAACAAACAACACAGGTGTGGCCTCACCTGTATATAGAAGCAACAGCCAATGGTAGTCAGTCACTTGACCCAGATAATACCCCAACAGGTAAGACAAATAAAAGATAACACACACACACACAGCATTTTTCAAGAGTGTCGAGGCCTCTGTTGTTTTTCCTACAGACTTGAAACTGGAGGGTGAGGCAAGTTGGTTGCAATCTGCAAATTCAGCGCTAGATGCCACTGAATCCGACATACTGGTCTTTTAAGATTCTACATCCTGTCTCCTTCCCCGATCAAAGGTTTGATGTGTTCAATGATCCTTAGCCGCACAAAATTATCAAAATCATTCGCATTGTGAAATTCAAGATTCACAATTCCTTATTCTAATGGCATATTTATGCTCAGCAAGGTGATCCCTCAGATGTCTTTTAGTATGGCCTATGTAGAAAAACCCTCCCACACAGACAAGGCAGATGGTAAATTACAAAAGTGGTGTTACACTTAATGGAATCGCAGTGTTTACAAGTTCTGCTTGTGCTGACATCAGCAAAATTCAATATTTAATTTCCAAGACATTATCACAGTGGGGGCAATGCATACATTTAAGAGTACCGGTTTGGTCAACCAAGTGCCTTTTTTATCCTCTGGAAGATATGAATGCACGAGGCTGTCCCTAAATGTGGGGCACGTCTGAAAGAAATAACAGGGTGTTCTAGGCCTCCTGAGGCAAATTGAGATTTGTTACTTTGGTCTGTATAAATAAAGTCTGACTTGACTTGACTAGCATGTTGGGCATTTTCTCCACTGGAAGGGCACGTTCACACAGTTAATCATTTGGAAAATAGGATGTTATAAAACAGTGAAACATAGACATCACAATTTCTCAAAGCCCAAACTGATACATTCAAATTACTTGTTTTATTTGAAAGTCCAAAACCCAAATGAACTGATAGCAACACCATGCAACCATTTCATAATCTAATAGTTGCAGCTTATTGTTCTGTCGATCAGCTAATTGACTGATTAAATATATCATATATCATATATATAATTTACTTATTTCAAATACAGTAGTCCACAAGCCTCATTATTCTGCAGATTTTTTGTAAACTGCGCCACAAACATTAATCTAATTCTATTCATACATATCACTACTGTTGAGGTTTTAACTGCACCTGCACAGCCAACCATATAGCAAAGTATTAAGCAGTGAAAGCTGTTCCTGTGCACTGATGGAAAAGTACAAAGATCTGGGAGTTTCCTTCTCTGACATTGTTCTAAAAATAGACGTCTTGTGACAAATACAAAAATTATAACTTAAATGTGGCTATATCAAGAATGCCAGTGAAGCGGTCTGTATTGAGCTCAAGATGAATGGATGATCATCCAAAGCTATTTTTACTCTGTATACAAGTTTTCCCCTTCAGCTGATTGAATGGCTGCAGCCCAGTGAAGGCAGTGGGAAAGATACTGTATGTTCCATCTGTAGCCTCTAATTTGAACACTGCCATGCCATTACTGTGTGTGTTTGCACACTGTTTACTTTTAAATTGTGTGCAGCCAAAACCAGACTGCTGCACAACGAGCACTCAGACCTCAGTGCCTGCTCACACACACTGGCTGGTTAGGTTATAATTCACAAAGCTGAGACAAAATGCTTTTTTTCAGCTATTTTATTATGTATATTATGTATATATTCCTACTAATGTGTTTGTTTTTATTTATTGTGTTTTGTTTTAACGCCACACTTTGAGCTACATGGCATTTATGAAAGGTGTTATATAAATAAAGTTATTATTATTATTATTTTTATTTTTATTTTTATTATTATCTGTCTTTGGTAACATTCTTTATTTGCAATGTGCACACGTTGACACTTCTCCAAGAAAGAAGTACCTCCAAGTCAACAACAATATTTTCCCACTTGTTGAAGTTGTTTTCATCATGCATTACAGTCATTTGCACAGCAGAATAAAGTATGAGACCAGTGATGTGACCATCAATAACTAAAATTATGTATTATTATTATTATATTTTACAGCATATGATTAGGTTTAGATGACAACAAAACTTTGATAAAGGTCAGGAAAAAGTAAGAATGTCCTAAAAAAAAATAAAAATCAATCCTATGTAAAAAAAAAAAAAAAAAAAATTTAATTCACTCCCTGTGTTTTCATGAATGGGAACTAGCTAGAGAACGATTGTTTTTTGTACCAGCCAGTAAACGTGTTTATTTCTGCTCTAAAGTTGGGCATTTTAATGTGGGGCCTTACGGAGATTGATCACTTCTGGAGCCAGCCTCAAGTGGACGTTAGAGGAAGTGCAGTTTTTGTTACTTTTGTTTTTGGCTTCATTTGCCAACCACAAAGGTTACGGCTTGTCTGCTACAAGTAAATAGTGTAGGAAAACAAATGAAAAACACTGCCAATTAACGTTGCACTGCATACTGTATGTTCAGTATGAACTAAGGTGTCTATTATATGTTGGTAAATATTACTTTTTTTCCAAATGTATCTGGGCAAATTAGTAAAAATAATTTTTAGCAGCAGATCCTTTCCAATTTATGTTTATGAGGACAGCTTCGTTTTGTGCATAATGCGCTGTGTCTATATCATCAAAACTAGCATGTGTGCTTGGATAAAACCTCATTGACCTCATGAGATATTATAAATAGGCTAAGCTATAAAATGTGTAGGTTTTAGAGTAGGTATGTGCAGTAGTATCCTATACTTAGTTGTGCTCTTTGAGTAAGTACCATGAACTTGTTAACATTTGCACTAAAGAAAAAGTACATTTAAAAAACAAACAAACCGAATAGAAGTCAAATTTGAAAGTACTTTAGTTGGGTAATTCCATTGTCTGCAACTCTACACTTCACCTCAGCTAGCTGCTAATTAGTTAGCAGATTAAACTACCTAGCAGTATATGAAGAAATACAATAAACCCACCTTTACTACTGTAGTTGCATCGTCACGCAACATTGCTGCATCAAGAATTATAATCCAATAATATGATATATGTTATTCTCAGATTCTCAGTCATTTTGTAATGCAGGACTTTTACTTGTACAATGTGCTATTGCTACTTTTACTTAAGTAAAAGATCTGAGTACTTCTTCCTTCACTGAACAAACCATTGCTTGAAAAAAATATATAATTAAAGACATTTCTTTAAGTAATCTAAAAGTATATAGACTGCATTTTGGAGCTTGTCAGTAATATTTTGTGTGGTGTAATGTGGAGCTCATTTGAATACAAGCAAAGAACAACAGGATTTCTGTGAAAATTCACAGCCAAGGTGTAAAAACAGTTGAGGCTTCATTTTCACAGTAATGCAACTATTACATGTCTTTGTTGATTGTATTCTGCTGAAAGAAAAACATGTGTTTTGTGGAAGTTTTAAAGAGGAAAGTAGGAAGTAATAAAAAAAAGTGAACAGTCCACTGTCTATTGAGACTCTTCTAACTTACAAGCTTTTTCTAGAACTTTCAAACTTCATTTCATGGTCTTCCTCAGTGGTTGGAGTTGGTAAAAGTCATGTGAAGACAAATCCACGACAACAGGGCCATTTACCATTTACCATCCATTTGGTAAGGGTGGAGCTAATTTTAATTACTTCATATTATGTAACTTCATCTAAAATAATGCAAGTAAAGTCTTTACTTGTCAAGTAAAGTATAAGTACCTCAAAAAGGTATTTCAGTACAATACTTGAGTAAATATTAGTTACATACATAACTGGCTTGAGAGTTGTTTTTGGTTCTGAGAACCGGCAGCAGAGTGACACCTCCTAATTTGTTTTACTCCTCTCAGGTGCAAAAACAGAAAGCTGTGCCCCAGCAGACAGAAAGGCAATTCAGGTAACATTAAGTAAGCCTGCTGGTGAGTCACTGCCACCATGCAGATTAATGCACTAAGAAATGCATCATATTCAACATCATATGTTAGTCAAATGAGCAGAACAGTGATTTGTTCTGATTAGTTCATGTCAAAAACTACAGTAGTGGCAGCAATTTACACGCTTAGTTGGATTTTCTTGTTAATTAAACACCCCGGTGAATAATCGCACACAGGTTTAGCTGGAAGTTGTCTTTGAGTCAGGGCTGATGAAGATGGCATGTGACAGCTGATCATCTAGGCTCCTGTGGTGTGGTGAGTGGATGTGTATCTTTATTTAATATCTCTTGCAGTGGCAGACTCAGGCTGTCTGAGGGGCTGGAGCAAAAAAAAAAGTGCACCAGTATGCAGAAAGTTGCCATCATGCAGCTCATATGGTGCTGTCTGCATCGCGTTTTCTCCACTGGAAGGGCATGACAGAGGACACTTTATCACATTTTCTCCACTGGAAAGGCACCACAGAGAGCAATTTATTATGTTTTATCTACCATGGGAGCAACCAAGAGAGCACTTTTGCAGTGTTTTCTTTTTTTCGACCATAGGGACACACACCTTTTCTGCTCTCCTTTTCCTGACTGTCTTTCTGATTTTCTCACATTCAAACTGAAAGCTGTCTTCCTCTTCTTTCACACACACAATCTCACTCTTTCACACACGCACCGCTGACGCTCTCCATCTGGCATGTGCTTAACTCCACAGACGTCAGGTCCCCCACGTCTATCTATAACGCTGTGCATCACCAGCCGTGTCAGCCCTTCAAGCAGCGAGGAGGACGCTTATCTTATCTGTCATGTTGCACCACTCTGTGGCTTTGCATGCTCAAGTAACCCTGTTTAGATGGAGAGACACACTGGCTGTTGTTCTGCTGCATCAGCAAAGTGCTGGGTTACAGGGGTGAGTGTGTGTGTGTGTGAGAGAGAGCTCTATCTACGTCACTTAGCAGCAGGTGGACTGGAGATTGAGAGAGCCGCCCTCTCCTCTGCAGCAGCCCTATAGTCCTTTTTTATACATATATATGTTTTGGTGGTCCTCACACTTTGCATCTCTTGTCTGGTTTAACTTGCGGAGTCCTGTGGACATAAAGACATTTTCAATGAAAAATCAAGCAATAAGCCTGGTATTTGATTTTAGCTTTGCTTCCCTTGGTGGAATGTAAATAAGAACAGTACTGCCGCTTTCTATTTCTACTCCTTTACATTTCAGCAAAAAATATAGTACTTTTTACTCCACTACAATTATCTGACAGTTACTTGTAATTATATTTTTGCATATTTTGCAGTTTAAACAAATACAGCTGACACAATTAGTCAAGAGGCTTAAATTCACAGAAATTTTATTTTCTACTATTTTGAGAATTGTTTGTCATTATTTAAATCAGATATGAGAGTTTGCTACTTCTCCTGTTAATTATTAATTAACACATAAACCATCATGGCAAATGTTTGTGTTTAGTACTTCTATCCTATACAGAAATAAGATCAATGTAATTTAAGAATTTGTATTTTGTATTTGCGTGGTGTAGTCTTAATCAACTCTCTCCGCTGTCTCTTTCCTCTACTCTGCTGAGCTGTGTGTGTATGAGAGCAGGGTCAGCGGGAGAGACAGCGGTGGAGAGCCGAGACAGCCACACTTAACACGCCACTGCAAGTGCAACAAAAACCCTGTGAACAAAAAGCCAGTAAGTAATTTATTAATGTAAACTAGGGCTGCAGGTATTGATTAATAAAGTATTATTATTATAGTACTATTATTCCATCGATTAAATAATGAAAAATACTTTTGCTGTATTGAAGCAATAGTGGCAATATAGCAAAAGTAAACATACGATAGAGAAAACAAGCCAGGTCTAAATTAAATTGGTTTCAGAGTTTCCTCTAGGATTTTTGTGAGCAGCAGAGTAAAGGCTTCTGTTGTACCCCCACTGAGTATCTTAAGTGGGGTATTAGTACTTTTTCTTAAGTAAAGGATCTGATCCTTCCTCCACCCTGGTTAGCACACTCTCAGCCTGACTGCACCTGTGTGTTATCAGCTGAGCCTTTCTCTTTAGGAAAGCTGGGCTTGTGGGTATCCTGTCCCAGTTTTTTGTTGGAAGTGAGTCTTTCCCAGTGTGTTAGGTGTAGGCTACTTAGTCTACTAGTATTTGTAATAGTCTAAGTATTTGGTTTAGTTTAGTTATGAAGTTTCAGTTAAATTCATAGACTAACATAGAAAATAAAATAAACACATATTTACAGTTAATTTCCCTTCGGGAATTAATAAAATCTATTTATCTATTTACGTGCATATATACACCGATCAGCCATAACAAGAAATCCCTGGATTTGAGATTTGTGTGAGACCCACAGAATATCAAAATTTTCACGTCTGACATGCGATTCACTTTAGTTAAGAATAATAATAATCTGAGCAGTTTCAGTAGGGTTAATGCAGATAATTAATCAGTAGGGTTAATGCAGATAAACGTAAGTACTTGGATGCCGAGGTGAGTTATATGCTGGAAAACGTGTTGTTCTTCCAGTTGGTCCTCACCATGCTTACTAGTGCCAAAATCTGATAATACGCCACGTTTCTGCTCTGTTAAAAGGATATTGCCAGGTCCCCTTGTCCCAGCGAGCCCGTGAGATAGCTGCGTTTATTACACCGACTGGTTTGTATTCCTATACTGTGATGCCTTTTGGGCTTAGGAATGTGCCAGCTACGTTCCAGCGTCTTATGAACTGCGTCATTTTTGACATGCAAGGGTGTGCACTTAGGAAACTCACCTGGAACGCATCGAAGACCAGTTCACTCGTTTGGCGGAGGCAACGCTCACGGTCAACCTGGCAAAGTGTGAGTTTGCGAGGACGACCGTGACCTACCTCGGCCGAGTGGTTGGACAAGGTCAGGTGCGTCCTGTAAATGCCAAAGTTCAGGCTGTAGAGCAGTATCCAGCCCCATTGTCAAAAAAAGAGCTGATGCGTTTTCTTGGCCTCACTGGCTATTACAGAAGTTTTTGCAGAAACTTTTCAACAGTTGTGGCACTTCTCACTGATTTATTGAAGGGAAAAGCTAAATTTGTCTGGTCTCCAGTGTGTCAGGAAGCATTTGAGTAGATAAAGACACTGCTGTGTGCCGCTCCGGTTTTGGCTGCCCCGCGTTGTGACAGTGGACTGTGGATTCTAGCTATGTAGGTGCAGGGTCTGTCCTCATGCAAGCTGATGACCTGGGGATGGACAAGCCTGTTAGCTTCTTCTCTAAAAAGTTAACATACCAGTTAAATTACTCATTATTGAAAAAGAAGCGCTTTCGTTAATTCTGGCTTTGAAACACTCTAACGTGTATGTCGGTGGTAGTAGTACACCTGTAGTGGTTTACACTGACCACAATCCACTGACGTTTATTAACTCCTTGCGGTGTCCTAACCAGAGGTTAATCAGTTAGTAGCTATTTTTGTAGTCCTTCTGCATAGATATCGGTTATGTAAAGGGGGCCGACAACACTGTTGAGGACGCGTTGTCCCGAGCTCCCCAGGTGTGATACCTTAACTATTTTCCTGTGCTTGGTTCTCCTCTTTCCTCTTCCTAGCCTCTTAACCGTTTATCGGGTGAGGAACCATATATAGTAACTTCCTTATGATGGTTTTAATTACACTTCTATGGCATATTTTGGTTATTTTTTTTTATAGGTAATACACTAATATACACTTCACTGTTATGGTTTTCTTTCACAAATAACTTAAAGTGGGATTGATCTTGATTTTTTTTTTGCAGCAGCTGTCTGCTTAGTCCTTCTAAGGGAAGAGTAGGCCTGCTGTGTTTTTGTGCCAGACCACCTAGACATCATCGACTTTGATTGTCAGCCTAAAACTAAACTTAAAAAAAAAATCAAAACAGAAAAAATATCTTCTTATATCCACCAATGCCACTCCAGGGTTGAAATTTTAAATTTCCAAGTATTTCGGTGCCCTCTGATCCTGGGGCAGGAACATGGTGCAAGGGATGTTGGGCCGTTGGAGCAGGCGTCTCCTTGTTTATGTCACAGCTCCAGAGCCAGGTCGTGACAAGTCATAATAAATATGGTTTCTGAGTTTCTCACACCAACGAAAAAAGTGTTACTAACCACCCTGCCAAATCTGAATGATTAAAAAAATCACCATGTAGGCCTATATGAAATTAGGTTTAAGAAATTGAAAAAAAATAGCACTGTTCTACGATCAGTTCGGCCCTGTTCACCAGTAACAACAAATTGTCCGTGAATCCCAGTTGTCTCCGATAAAAGCTTGTGAAACCAACCGGTGTGAAATGATTGCTACAGAGTTGGTGGTGATCCTCAGAGAGAAATCACTGAATTTACTTTACACAGACCTTAAGGACTTTTCGTACCTTATAGGGTGCTTTGCTGACAAAAAGGAAATACTATATACATTATGGTACAATTACTCACTTCAAAGGAGGAAGCTGTTCAAAGACCAGAGAACAGGTAGATCAACCTGGATAAATGGACTAAAATGAAGAAACTGAATATTTGTACAGTATTGGACTATATACATATATGGATAAATGTCAAAAGAATATCAATAAAAAAAGCGAGCTAACTGCTAGCTGACATGATGCCCAGCTGATCACCGTTATGTTAACAACAGAGAGAGCGATAGCAAGCTAGATCACAATGGCTATGTAAAACATGATTTACATATGGTCATAGCTATTGCTAGTTTGCTAGCCAATTAGTTAATTAATAGTAGGCCTAAATCATGTTTTGCTGGAATGATTATTGTTAGCCAGTTGCTTCCAACCACATCTGAGGTAAACCTTCAGCTGTGCTGTGGTGACGACTCTACAGCTAGTGGTGATAAACGTTAGCTTTCCTTTAACATCGTGGATATACCCCTTAATCCAGTTACTGTAATCCTTTGTGTGGTCATTCTGGGGGATATCTGGTGCCTTTCATCGGCCCAGTATTTGACTGTGGCTGAAGTTATTCTGGGTAATGTTTTCTGTCCATCCTTCGCCGGCAGCTGTCATCATTATCTGTCAGTAATGTGGGAGTGCAATCTGATTTCTGCTAACTTTAGAGGTTTTTAATTTGTCAGACAACTATTGCCACATATTGCTTCCAAGTGTTGCTAAAAGCTGAAGATTATATGGTTGAAGCCCTTTCAGAATACTGTATATTTACTTAATGTTGTATAATTTATATTATCTGTCAATATCATAATAAAGTTTTACTGTGTACCCAAAATATGTTGTATGTGTATGTATTTTTTGCTTGTGTTATTAAATTAGTAAAAAAACAAATAAACTCAAGATTGGTTTCTCCCAATCAAACAATAAATAATATAATCTATATTATTTATATAATATATTAACAATTATTTTCAATAACTTTCTGTTTCATGGTGGTACATCAAAATTTGATGCCATGCCAAGGACATGCAGTCCAATTAAAGCTCACCAGCTTCACAACATGGCAACATCAATGTCTTAAAGGGCCAATGTGTAGGATTTCATTGCATCTAGTGTCTATTTTCAGATTCTTGCCTCCAAGCGTGCAGGAGAAATCTACTCTAGAGCCGGTGTTTGTGGTTTGTCCATTCTGGGCTACTGTAAAAAACATAGTGGTTCAAGATGGTAGCCTCCATGGAAGAAGACCTGCTCCCTCTGTAGATAAATAATAACTAATTCTAAGTTTACAAAAACACAACATTTTTTATTTCCAGGTGACTATGCACTAATGAAAACATACCTTTAATGGTAACTAGCTAATGCTAACTAAACCATGCCTTTTTTAATGGTGGGTCACTTGTTCTGAATGGGTCTTGGAGTGTATTCTGTCATAACCCTGCTCCTAGGCCATGACAAATACAGAGGACACAATATGAATGAATGAATTTTTTATTATTATTGTGTCATGCATTAGCATGCCCAGCTCACAAGGGCTTACAAGACACCATTATAAAAAAAAAACATAGACAGACCAAAAACCAAAAGTAGATGCTAAACAATACTAACATTAACGATATAATATAAATTATATCATCTATATAATATATCTATATAAATATAGATGGCAAGAAATTAGTGAATTTATTATAGTAACTTAAACAACTGAGGTAATGGTGGAGGGGGTCAGTCAGTAACATCAGTAATGTAAAAGTGTAGTTGTCAAGTGAAAACAAAGCAGAAATCAAACAAAAGCTGAGAATGTGCTGCTGCTGGCGGGGATGCAGCCAGAGCAAAGTTGGGACAGGGTTTTTATCCTTAAGGAGTGTCTGACCCAGGTGCTCCAAGTTGGGTTTGCTGCTGATGGTACCTTCAGGGACACACAGGAAAAATAATAACTTGTCCACCACATCAGCACATCAACACGTTGGACAGGGATTGTCACCCCCCCTTAAAGTCGGTGTCCCAAAACACCCCGTAGGTACAAAAACTCAAATGCCCAAATTATTCAACAAAATAAAATGAAGATACATGACCTTTGTGCTGGATTCTTCAACTGTAACCTCCCCCCACCCATCCTCAGCAACCCCGGTACCTGAGAAGCAAATTATGAAGATGGGCGCAGCAAGAACAGATGAATAACAACAGGCTATATCAACTTGGAAGATCACACTAATGACCAATCAATGCAGAGTAGCACGAGACAGCGCATCTGCAATAACATTCTCTGTTCCCTTTATATGTCTAATATCCAGGTCGTAAGCCTGGAGAAACAGCAACAACCGCGTCAGCCTCTGGTTTGGACATCTAAGCGAATGCAAAAAAATATCAAGATAAACGGAACAACCCCTCAAACCTGACACTACACGATTCATCAAACGCTGAAATGTTGTGTGGGCATTCCTTAACACAAGTGGCGTAATAAACACAGATATTTCCTGTGCCCGCTTGGACAGGGGAACATGCCAATAACCTTTCAGCATATCAAATTTACAAACAAATTTGGCAGACCCCACCTGATCTATGCACCAAAAACTCTGTCACCGCAAGAGTTGGACGCACTACATCCTTCCCATCCTGGTCCGAATCTGTCTCAACAACACGCTTGTAGTAAGGTTTAAGGATATTAACATGACAGAGTTGCT
>NW_023339718.1:21083601-21094669 GCF_004916995.1 Morone saxatilis
TCAGATTTTCCTCAGTGACTGTCTATGGGCCTGTGTATCAGCCTGAAATGGTGAACCATCAATAGGTATAAATGCAAGAACCTCATCTCCTGGAGTGAACTCATGACGCTCTGTACGATGGTCATACCACTTTTTCATTCTACTTTGAGACGCACCCATACGTACCCATCAGCTGAAACAGCAGCCTCAGCAGACGTAGTCATTTTCCGTTCCGTGATGTATGTAGCAATGCGTCCTGGAAGACTATTTTTAAACTGCTTAAAATGAGTTGACAAGTCTCTGGCAAACTCTGTTTATGTTTAACATTTTTCTTCTCCCAGGACCTAAAAAGCTGACGATATGCTTCTGGCACAAGTTCAGAAGCCTTAACTAAAGATAGCTAGAGCTATCCTCCAAAGTCAAAAATGAATATGCCTCTTGTGCCTTTCCTGATAATACACACTGAAGCTCAAGTGCACAGTCCGCATCAAGCCAATTCCTAGCCTTAGCTACGCGTTCAAACAGCAAAAAATCTATCTAGTATCTGTAAGTATCTGGGTCTTTTTCATTAAACTGTGGCAACAAGCACAAGTTATTAATGTCCATCAGAAGACCAGCTCAGAGCCTCACTAGACAATATGCCACCTCTTACCAGAGACAAACGATATCCCTCCTAATCTATTTTTGCTTTTTCAGATATCTGACAGATTCTCTCCACTTCAAGTTGCTTTTTAACTTCCAATTCTTGTTTCACTTTTTCATGCTCCAACTGCAACATCAAAATCTCTTTTTGCTGCTCAAAAGTTAATCCATGAGTCTGAAAAGACAAATCAGTAGGGTTTGGAGAAAAATCCCCCTTGACGGATATTTTACTCGTTTAGTACTCGTAAAAAGTACATTATCTGTACCAGATACTTGTTTCAGCTGAGTATCTGCTCAACCCTGTGATTGGTTGGTTTTAGAGTTCAAGATTTAAACACAACTTGCCAGTTCATGATCACTATTCGATAAAATGATTTTCCACACCATAAAACTGATAAACACTAAATCTAAAGACGATCGGACGAAGATTTTACACAAACAGCAGTTCACAAAAACGTCACAAAAAAAGTTTATCTTAATCAATTCACTCCGCGGAATCTAATGAAGATAAAATGCTTCTGTTTTTAGAAGCCATCGGTGTGTAGCACCACCAATTTGTTGATCTGTATGATTTATTTTGCCTGGCTTGCAGTAGATGTAACAAACCTAACATTTCATCACAGAAGCCCTTAACAGAACAAAAATTTAATCAGCACAGTCCGGCTCTGATCTGTGAACTCTACTGTACCTTTCGTGTCCTTGTTCCTGGTCACATAAAAAAATCATGATCTAACCTACAGTGACATCACCTCCCTCCGTCTCTGCCTTTCCCTTTCACACTTTTATTGCCAACTATTATTGCCCCACAAATGTTGACACTCAGTTCCCTTCTTTGTCGGAGTCACCTTCAGCCTCGCTGTTAATCACTCCTTTCACCTGAGGGACGCTCTCCCTCTGTTTCTCTTCATTGCAGATCTGTTCATCGCCTCCATCTGCCCTTCACCTCCACTGCTGAATTACAATCAAGGGATCGGGAGAGGGTAAAAAAAACGAAAAGACACAACCGAGCCCAGCAGAGAAATAAATCAGTAAGCTGGTGGTCGCTGTGAGTGTATTAAGGTTTTGATGGGATCTTGCAGTGTTGAAATAGTTGACACATGCTGTTCTTCTGGCCTCTAACTGTGCTACTATTTCTTAATGACTATAAGGAACACTGACATTAGCTGCGATGCACTTACTTGTAAATGTATAGAATGAAGTTATGGTGGCATAACAGTGTGTGTGATGTTGCTGATATATTTTGTATTTTGCCCCCTTTCATTTCTCAGTGAGTCTGATTGTCCTGTCCCATTGGTCTAAAGCACAAAGCTAAACTAATTCAGACAGACAGTTCGCTCCATACACCAGTGGTTCTCAAACTGGGCAGGCACCCCGGATGGGGCATAGAGGCACTGCAGGGGGTGGCTGACCAGTGAAAAACATGTTAAACTAAGTTGAAGGAATGTGATTTATGAAAGGAGAATAAACAAGCAAGAATTTGCTCATGCTATCATGCTGACCTTTATTTCAGTAAAAATCTACTTCCTTTTTTATTAGTTGCTTACCCTATCATTGGTAATGACTGATGATGAATAATAAAAATTGTGGGGTAAAAATTGATGCTGGTCCCGAAAAGTCTGTAACATTTAGCACACGGACATGCATGAAATGTTAGCATGGTATAATATTGTAATGATTAGCATGTTATACTTTATTTTTTTAGGTACAAAAACCATTCAGACACTCAGTTCAAGATCCTTTTCCTCTTTTACCCCCTCAGTAACTTTGGGTATAAAACATAGTGACGTTACCTCACAGTGCAAATGTGAAGCAGCTTTTATCTCCATCTCAAACTCAGGTTGACTCTGTGCAACTAGAGATGATAACACCTTTATATTTTAATGGCAACAGTGTCAGAACTCATTTACACTCTGACTAGGAGCAGACTGGATGTGTGGGAGTTCTGCCTATTAAAGAATGTTGTTTTCACACTTTATTACCTAGTAAAGGTGGACCATGAACACTGCTTTACAGCAACACAATACTTCACACACACAGTTACACTGGGAGAAGCACAGTACAACCACAGCCTCAGCATTTGTTTGGGACAAAGTTTCATTTTCTTTGCCCACATTGTCTCAGATGTGTTTTTGGGAAACAAGCCACCACCAGTCTCTCCAGCCACTAGATGACCTGTCCTGGATAACTTACTTATTTATTTATTTTTATATCCTATTTCTATCTACCACATTTGTAATTTGCAGGACAAATCACATGGTATTTTATAACCAAGAAGCCCTCATAAAGTAAGTTCAGTAATTTTGGAATTATCAGCATTAATTTCTTCTACAAATTGTTATAGTTACATGATTCTTTTTCCTCCTTTGGGACACCCAATGTTTATTTTTCCTCATGAACAGAAGAATTCTGAGGCAGAATTTCACAGCGAAGTCGGAATTTGGCCTTGCTTCATCAGCAGGTGATAAACAACCCTGAATAGTAAATTATGCCCCAAACTCTGCTTCTGACAAAAACAAACTGTGTGGGGCATAATTCATTAATTACATTAGCTTTAAACTTAATATTAATCCTGTGCAAGCAGAGCTTTCTCTCATATAACTTTGTGAAGGTTATATTCTTGCACTAGAGTTGGGCAACTCTTCATATTCAATACATTCAGAGGTTAAAGTTCAGTTATTAAAATAAATGTTAATGGTACACTGTGGAGTTTCTGACTTTCAGGAGTACTATGGAGCACTTTTCCTGTGAATGGGTCCCCATTTTGTTGGTCTTTTGATACACATTTCTGCCAATGGTTTTTACAGTATCCCACTGATTTACAGGTGGCAGCAATGCACCAAGAAATGCTGCAATCCATCAGCAAAGGCATAGAAGAACAAGACTATCTGACATAGATATAAGCAATGTTTGATTCAATTTTTTTTTTTAAATGTCTTTGTTTTATTTTGAAAAAAGCTATAAACATGCACATTACATAAACAAACCAATAATAGCATAGTAGAAAATAGTAACAAAGGTTGTGTATGCAAGGTGTATAACTAATAAAAGGACTGATTATAAAAATAAATGATAGATTAAAGCAGTTACAAATACAACTGAGGTGTTGCTGCAGGACCGCAAACTTAAGATAAGTCAAGTCCCGGTTGGTTGGGAGTCCAATCTGAAGGATCTTGATCAGTTCAACAACAGATTGTTTCTTATTTTTATATAAGTTGACAAGGTTTGTGTCAACCTTCTCCATTACCATCAAGAAAAGGCTTGAACCACTGAGCACAGTCCAGTAAGTCTTTTGGCTGTCATACAACCAGTGATTAATAGTCATTTATGATGTTTGGATCAAGAGCCTTAAGGTTTGACGTTAGAGGCACGGTAGAGAGGCCCTGGTGACTGTGCGGTTCAGAAAGAACCCGAGAGAAAGGGTTACTTCATCCCTAGAGTTGTTGCACAAAAAATGCATTTCTAGTAAAGAGATTTGTATTTCTTGCTGAGGACTATATATATGACAGGCTTTACAACATCATTTAGACCACTGCGTAGGGAAACACACCTTATATTTTAAATGAACTTATAAATTGTGAAAAACTGACATGGATGTCTGTGTTACATTTTGTGACAAGCCATGTAATATTTGTTGAGACATTTTTGTCTGGTGGTACAGACCTCTAGAGCCACATTGCTAGCTTTTACTGACTGCGCCAGATGGTTTGTTACACAGCATCTGGGTTGCTGTTGTTGGAAACTATTTGAAAAAGGGCATGCACTTTGCAAGTGATTGGATTAAGCATCTGTCTAAGCACCAACATGGGCGAACTTTAAGGAATAGGTTCAACAAATCACATAGTGTAGTCAAACTCTTGATGATGCCAGTTGAGAGAGGAACAAGAACAAATCTTTTCCATTCAGTGCTGTTCTTTATTGTTCTTTTAATGAAGAAATACTCTCCAGTGCAGCGTCTGCACTAACCTTTGTGGGAGCCGTTATTGTTGTTTAACGAACAGCGCTGCCTTGCTGTGTCACACCTAGCGTCCCAGCTGGCCGTCGTTCCTCATAGAACGCTGACTGATTCGGCACCACTATAGTTTGGACACAAATGCATATACTGAAGCAAGATGGATTCTCGTGTTTGAGATCTCGCGAATCCAGCTGTCTCACAAGGTTAAGCTAGCGTGGTTGAAAAGGACAAATCTTCTCTGGTTCCAGCTTCTCAAATATGACCATTTGCTGCTTTGTTCTGTTTTATATCTTTGTAAAGTGATGAAATCTTTTTAGGTTTTGGATCGTTGCAAAGACATTAGAGGAATATTACCTCAGGTTCTGAGACATTTTTCCATTCATATTTTTTACTATTTGTGGATGTTTTTATAGATTAAAAGAAAACAAATTAATTCAAAATTAATATCTTTATTTTAACTCTACAATAATTAGTTTCCTTTCCTCATTTTTCAAGGAAAGCACTTTAATTTCAGATCTTAAATTCATAACCAGGCTGTCTTCAGTCCAAAGTATGAACACTGAAAAGCTGGTATTAAGCTTCCTTAATGGGATGAAACTGTGCTTTTCATTTTATAGTGAGATCCTGTGCCTGGGTGCTGATGTGTTTTTTCCTCGTCCCTTCTCTGGCAGCCGGCGGCCAGACAGCTGACAAGGAAGAAAAGACACATGAAGTTGCTGAATAGATGGAGCCTAAATATTTGATGAGCTGCTGTGTGTTCAAGCAGCTTAACGGCGTCCAAGGTCAGGACGAATCTGTAGTCTCTCTCTCTCTCTCTCTCTCTCTCTCTTCTCTCTCTCTCTCTCACACACACACACAGGGAAAAACATGCACAAGCATGTACACAGGCAGATAAATATGCTTACAGTTCATACACGTCAAGAAATGAGGACACAAACAAACAATCACACTGGCAATCACACATGGCTGTATGTACACAGATGTGTGCTTCTATACTTGTGAGGACACTTCACCAGAACCAGAGTCTAACCTTAACATCCTCACTTCTCAGTCATGCTCTCAATTTTAAAAAGGTCCTCACTTTCCTAGCATATCCAGATTTTCCAGAGTGACTTTAGGTTTTAGAAGATATTAATAGCAAGTCTATCACTGGTCCTCACAAAGATAGAAGTTCTACTTGCTTACAGGAAGACACTGTACAAAACGTTGAAGGGAAAACACACACACAGACCCTGCAGCTTCTTGGTTCATCAACTGTATGAAAAATACCTGATCAATTCATTGATACATGTTGTGCTCTCATACATCATTAAAGCTGCATCAATACTTAACTCATTTATAATTAAATGCTGCCCAGAGAGCTCTGAAGGATCAGAGAAAATAGCAGCACACTAAACATCCTCCTCGCCTCCGTCTCTCTGCTGCTGCTGGAGTGAGTCCATCTGTGCTGATTTATACATGTCACTGCCACTCACATCCATCTGCTGCATGTTCGCTATGATGTGAGACAGCTAATGGATGGAGGGGAGACTGCAGCTCTGACTGTTCGGTTGAAAATATTAAGAGTAAATGGGATCAACCTTTAAAGATACAATATTATTTGCCCACTAGGGGGCATAAAACCAACAAACACACAGAGCATAGTGCATGAAGAGGTTAAAAATTGCTGTAATTATTCTGATAAGCTTTGCACATAATGAGACTAGAGACTCTTGTTTTTCAAACACCATCTCTCCAGCTTTTCATTGCTTGCTTGTTGAAACACTAAAAGCATCCTTTGTTTTTCTGACAAGAACCTCTAAAGGCTGTCCGTGCTGTTATTGTCGTCTCTCCAGGCGGTGTCGCTCTGCTGATGGGAATATTGGTCTGTCAGTTGGTCCACACAGTGTTGCCAGCAACTATAGTTTTGTGACTTTTAAGAGCCTAGCGACGAATCTAGCAACTCCCCTTTGTCAAAGAGAATCACCAATATTTCTGTGTGTGTTCAGCCAGTGGAGAAGAGCAGTGGCACGATAGACAGAAGAGTGAATGTGTGTACCTAACGAACAGTCACTGATCTCCCTTTGTTTTTGTTCTAAATGTTTTAAAACCCCATTATATAACTTTTCTACCTTTATAATAACAGCTTCAAAATGATCTTTATGCTACATTGACTTGTATCAGGGTGAATGGTGCCGCTGTCATTCCCACTCTGCATCCTGTACGCCTGTTGTAACTGTGTAACGCTTTGTGGCAATAGTCAGAGTTCTTTCTGATATCCTCCAGCAGAGTTTCCTGATGGACAGTAAAGTAACTGCTGTGAAGATAGCCTGGGACTGGGTGCTCGATACACTCAACGCACAATTCAATACAATTCATGATTTATTTTTCTTCAGGCTGAAGACAAATTATGACTGAAAAAGATTCCTTTTCTCAGACAAAAATCTTTAGATTTTCTCTAACATTTTTAATCAGATTAAATAATCCTTTTTCATTTATTAAGTAGGTAATAAATTGTGCAAAACAATGCATATTTCCTTTTCTTTGTAAAAGTGAAACTGAAAGTAAAACCCTGTCAACTACAGAAAATGGTCTCATAGCCTTCACTGACGCGAGTGACGTCGAACAAACAAATTCACAAATAAATAGAACCCTCTGTTGCTGTGTGTTGTCTTGTTGCACTGCTCGATGTTTGGCTGTATTATCAATGTTGACGACAGTCAGTTTTTGATCATAAGCAATAAATGCACACGGTACACCTGTCTTTATTTTTGACAGTGGTATTGCAACTGAAAATGCCAGATCTTACACTGTGTTGCTTTAAGTAACCTAGACTAGTTTTACTAGTTTTATTTTGGTTCACAAGAGTTTGTGCCAGTATATTGATCTTCTCTGTTTATGACACTTCAGCTCCACAATCATTCAAACAGCCAAAGTTTTAAAATAGGAAGTAGATTTAGATGCAAATTGATATGATGATAGGAGCTTGATAAGTAACAATAGTTAATGATAAAAAGTAAGACTCAGTAAAATGAAGCTTTTAGCTTAATTTAGCAGTTTTTTAACTTTCTTTATTCAAAATCTTGTATAAGTGTACTGTGGTACCAAATATCACTTCTTTTCATTTTTCATTGTTCACTGTTGCTTTGTCTGGTCCGTGCTCACTCACAAATACTCACTGTGTCCACGTCTTAAACCAGAAAATGTATCTCTTTCTCTTTCTCAGTGTTTCTCTGCAGAGCATGTGCGATTGTCAGTGTAGGAGGAGGAGGGGGGAGAAGGGGAAGGGGAGAACGAGAGGGGGAACGTCCATTATTCAATCAATTGTGGATTGGCGTTGTTCTCTCAGAAAAAACAAGTTAAAATGGGTTGCCAAATATACCTTGGCAGCCCGCCCAGGTAACTCCTATGAGTTGGAAACATTGATTGTAAATAGGCCGCAGCAATACACAGTGGCCACGACCTCCAACAGGGCTTCAGATTTACACTCTGTGACGCCCCTTATCATCTAATGCTGGGCATCAACATTTAGGCATGTTAAAGTGTCTTCCAATCCGCAGAGCCCAATTCACTGCACTTTGCGGTCGGAGAAAGCCTCCTAATCCTGGAGAGGAGGAACAAACACCTGCTGCAGCTTCGGGGAAAACAATGGCTCTGTCACACACTTAAAAAAACAAATAAAGACTATTTTCTTATCTGGATGTGTTGATTGAACTGAGGTTCACTAGTCTCTCAAGTAGCCAGATCTCGTTGTGCGAAGAACCAGGTGTGTAAAAGGTGTATATTAAAAGATCAATATGGAACATTCAAATGAAGATCCATTTGAATAGGAAAAAATGTTTTGTTTAACCCCAGCCCAATCTACAGTATTTGCTTTCTCATATAACAGTGAATAAGAGAAAATCTAATCCAGCACCAACTTGTGTACCAATATTTGTCTTTAAACAAATAAAAAAAACCTTTTAGCAAGGTGTGAATCAGCTCAGCAGTGGAATAAAGCGCAGGCATACACAGTGGCTCAGGGAAGACTCACATATTCTCTGTAGCCTACTTCTGGGTGATAAGTCTTCTATTTTGGGCGGTCGTTAAGACAGGTAGCATCACATGGGAATTACCTGAAAGCCACAGTGGGGTGATAAATCACAGCCGTAGAGATGTGTTCAGCAAACGAAGCACAGAGGGAGTAGGAATGAAATTAGCAGCAGAACGTGTCTTTCCAGGCTCCAGAAGGTAAAAACAAAGACGGCATAAAAAACAGCTCTCGAGGAAAGAAGCAAACTGGGCACAGATAATAGTGAGATGAAAATAGTGTCAAACTGTTCACAGCGCAGGATGGTTACCCATTCTCTCCCCACGTGGTTTTTAAAAACATGGCCCGCACTGCGGTGTTTGTTAACAGTAAACAGTCCTGGTTGTTTGGCAAGAAAAATACCACCGCGTTCATCAGTCAAAGGCAAATATCTGAGACAGGGAGGCTCATCAATATTTCAGTGCATGCGATTACAAAAAGGAGGCCAGTGGCTTTAAGCTGATATTTCTGTGTCATTATTCACAATGACGTCTCTCTGCTGTACATTAATGCTTCAGGGTAACTGTGTAACAGGGTTGACAGACAGGATCACACAGAAATAAATAGACAGTATGTACCACTTCTAAAAGCACAAACTTAAAAGTGCTTGACTGGATTAAAATAAGAGAACAAAAGAAGACAGAGAGGACATTGTCAATGCTGAAACAAAAGGAATTATTAATGCATGACTGAAAATAGTCCTCAACAAATGCACTATTTCCTATTGTTTTAACAATGTTTGCCAAAAGCTGCAGTGCTCGGCTGTATCCGGAAATTGCTCAGCCTGTTTTGGAAAAAGTGTTATATATTTTCTGAGGTGTTTTTTACATCTTCAGTAGGAACCAGTGGGTTTGGAGCTCAGAGCCACAGACAGGAAGTCAGTGTCTTGAGAGATGCACAAACACATTGTTGGTTTTGGTGTATTCAAAAAGTTATTGACAGTAACAAAAACATAGACGTAGCAGTTGCAGACATCTTGGGAATGTGCCAGTTAAGTCTGCAGGTGCAGTGAAGTCCGGACATTTTGGTGGCAGCTCCAAAACCACTGGATCCTGCGCCCTTTGATTGATCCTCTCTGCTTGGACTTCAAACACCTACAGTTTGTAAGACCAGCTGTAGTCCTTGACATTCTTAGATGACATCACACTTTCACACTTTCACATTATTTTCTCAGACCTGACAAACCTGAGCCACAAAAGACATACAGCTGTTTGTACAGACTGAGCAGCACAACTCTCTGTGACTAGTAAATTCATTTCCAAATGTATTTTTTATTTTCAAATGTATGTGCGTTTTCATCCACTACTGTAATGGAAATATTAGGTGTTGGTTCATGCCCTTACACCATTGTAGAATAGGGAGCAAGATGACGTAGTTAAAATAGATCCAGATTCATTGTTGATGTTACATTGTCAGGCAACGGAGGATGTTCCGCTGGACAACCCTAACCCTCTATACCTTAATGTGAAGAGACCCCTGACCCCATCAATAGTCAATTTAAATTAATGATTGACATCAACAGGATGATGTCAGTGTAATAATGAAGTCTAATTTACATAGGAAACTCAAAATTGATTTAAAGTAATCCAATATACAATTCTTTAGTGACTATGAATATACTATGCATAAACTCATAAATTGTGTTCATGCCTAGGAGAAAATTCTGAATAATAACTCCCCTAAATCAGTCATACAAGCCACTTAAGAACATACCTAAGAATGTACCTACAGTGTCATATTTTGAAGCATTTTGACAACCTGAGAGTCAGTGGATGGAAACCCACCTAATGAGTGCCCCAGTAAGAACGAGAGTTATGTGGTCTCTGCTCCTGGTTCCAGATAATGTTCTAGCTGCAGTGTTTTATACAGTGATCCTGCATACAGCAGACAAAAGGTAGTTAAATGGTAGAGAGTGGATCAGGATGTAATCAGGCCATGAATAATGCTCTTTTCACTCCATAATCCTCTGTGATTGATCAGGATCTGATCCTGTATTTCATTCAGAATCACCTTAGCCAACTGCCACAGCAAAGTGACAACGTGTGGTTGATTAATGTGCAGTGATTTAGCATTTATTCATTTTAGCGTAGTGAAAAAACACAAGAAAATCCATCATAAATTGGCGGGTTTACAGCTCAGTGGGCCAGATGGTGCCGTTAGTTGAGGGACACATTTTAATTTGATCAACCAGATGTCCTTATATTCTTCATGTTTATATGTGGTAAAAGAGACCTTCACGTCAGACGCCATGTTTCTTTACTGGCAGATGGTTCGAACAGGAAATTCCTACATTGATCACAGAATACTCAGCTGCATTATATTAAGGGATGTTTCCAAGTTTTAAGAAGTTCCCTGTTTTTAGACCTCAAACAGTGAGCTGCCACTGAAGAAGTTGAACTGACACACCACACATTTTTGTCATATTATTTGAGTAAGAAAACAAAAGT
>NW_023339718.1:21094769-21098603 GCF_004916995.1 Morone saxatilis
TCATCATTAGTCATTTCTACTAGTATAGTATAGTTGTTTTGTCACCTTTGTCTCTGTCCTTCTCTCTTTACCACCCATGCCCTCTACCCCCCTCTCCCTCTCTAACTCTAAGCCTAACTTTTGTAGTTACTTTGAAGATTCAGATTATCAATACAAAATATAAACAAAAAATAGATTATGAAGTAATATTATGGATTAAGATGAAACTTGATCCTTATGTAAAAGGTTAACTATAGTCAACCTTAACTGTGTGCTGACTGCAGGTTTTGCTTCCAGCAAAGGAAAAAGCTAATGACCCCAGCCCTGTCCCGCTGACCCAGGATCAGATACCGGTCATGTCCCAGCAGAGAGAACGATGTTCTCCTTCAGAAGACTGGACTGACTCACAATGGAAGCAAACAGAATTATCTCACCACACAAGCTTTTCTCAAAAGCTTGTTTTAGGATAAATGAGATTTGATGAGTCAGAAGCAAATTAAATGTCTTGGGTTTTTTTCTGCTGAGACTAATCTCATTTAGCAAAACATCTGACAAGAAAACAAACTGTTCCTTGTTCAATACATCTGCTTTCAGATGTAAATGGTGGCGAGGGGCCACAGAGCATTTTCACTTTGATTCATAAGAGACACAATGTAACTGTTTTAGCACAGCTCTGTAAATCCCAAATCTAAAAAATAGACTCCAAAGCTACATATTATTCATTTGCTTTTTATTGCAGCTTATCCTTTTTCTTTATTCCACTAAAAGCTGCATTTAATGTTCCTTATTCTCTCACGGCAGATTCCCTCTGAGAATGAAATGAAGGTGCGGACCTATGCATGCATGTACTGCATGTGTTCATTGCTAGGAATCCTGTTATCTGTCTCCAGCGTGGTCAGGGTCAAAGCAACATTTGAATTCCTTGTTTTCAATTATCCTTTTTTCTGTATCCATCCATTGATCCCAGGTGACATTGGGCGGGGGGCAGGGTATGACATTTAAAGTCACCAATTGACCTCTGAACTTTGGACTCTGGGAGAAAGCCAAAGCACTCGAAGGAAACCCACACAAACACATGGCCTGGCCAATGTGGTATTCAAAACGAGAACCTCCTTGCTGTGAGGCAACAGTGCTAACCACTACACCACCATGCTGCCCAATATGCCCTTCTGTATGTAAAGGATTTCTGGATTTACAAACAAAATTTCAAACGTTTACAGATGAGCAGGTAATATTTACGATAGGTGGAACAATAAATAACATTAAAGAGAAGAGAGGTGCTTTTTATTTCTAACTTAAATAAAAAAATAACACTTTTAGTCATTTGCAGTTTTAAATTCCCCCAAACATCAAGTTCTGTTTTCTTTACTTTAAGGTTCTTACACTGAAGGACAAGGACATAAAAACTCAAAACTGTACTTCAGTTCATCAACGCTTGTGAGACTCTCTTCTTATCCTCCACCACATTTCAGATGGAAATATTAAACTGTTTACTCCACTACATTTATCTGATGGCTGGAGTTGCTTTGCACATTTAGATTATATTTAAATGATAGATTCACAAATGATACAATAAATGCATCAATATTCACTGTAATCACTCTTCCTCCTGACTCTAATGGTCACAAGGAGATAAGAAATACAATATTTAATAGTGACATTCACAGCAGTCGTTTTTCAGCTTAATGCAGGACCTTTACTTGTAATGGGGTACTGTTACTTAAGAAAAAGATCTGGAAACTTCACCACCAGTGGAAATACATGTCAAACAATTTGAACCTATCCTTTACACGATATGATCTTCTATCTCAAAAATGTCAACTTTTCAGGAACTTCAAACATGAATAATTGGCATTTTTAAAGTGTAAAAAGATTGAGAGCATTTATGAGACAAAGGTACAAACGACCACATTGTGGCACAGACAAGGTTTTCAAAGAATAATGTGATGTAAACTATACTACTTTAAGACCCCGGCTGCGCCTGAGTACATTTTCCTGCTTACTTCTGCTACCACCTAGTGTCCAAACCCAGAGCAGCAGCCTGGATTGAAAAAGCATTAACATACAGAAACAGATTTCCAGTGGTGGAATGTAACGTAGTACAATCAGTGTAGTTAAGTACAGTTTTGAGGTACTTGTACTTTACTTGAGTTTTTCCATTTCATGCTTCTTTATGCTTCGACACCACATCTCTTTATTTGACAAGTACAACTTAACACCTTTAAACTTACTTACTGTGTGTACCATTTACATCAGACACAGAACAGGTAGTCTAGCAAATTATGCAGCAAAATAGATTTTATCCATCACAACGCTGGGATGATGAAGCTCAAACATAAAAGGCCCAATAAATAAGATCACAGCTGTGATATCCAAATTTGTTATTATTGATTTAGTTGTGATTCAGAGTCTCTTTTGAATTCAGTAACATGACTTGCTTGGTACATGCAGTCTTCATTCATCTGATGTGACTCTAAGACGTCCTTGTTCAGATGACATAACAGCTGTTATATGTTGCAGACAGAAAGTCAGTCATGACTGCCAGCTGGGCTTAACACAGTTCAACAGTATTAAAATAAGAAGAATATTTTAACTTGTGGATCAATGTAAAAGCAGGATTTATCTGTTGTAGTTGGTTGAGTCAGAGCTCATTTTGAACTATATTGTGAAGAACTGCAACTAATAATAATTTCAGTTAATCATCTGATTAATGTTCTCAATTAATCAAGAGTTTTTTTTTTGGTTTGTAATAATCCTGAAAATAGCGAGAAATGGTGCCACAATTACCCAAAGCCCAACGTGACACCTTTACAATGCTTGTTTCATCCAACCAACAGTTCAAATCTTAAAAGTATTAAAAGAAAAAGCAGCAAATCTTTACATTTGTGAAGCTGGAACCATGAAATATTTTGCATTAAAAATGACTTGAACAATTCTCAAAATAATTATTTTTTAACAAAACATCATATTTATACGATCTTTGTCTGTTTTCTGCACAAAAGTATTATTTTTGTAAAGTAACTTGTAGCTAAAGCTGTGAGATAAATGAAGTGAGGTAAATAAGTACAATCTTTACTGCTGGAAGTGGAGTAGAAGTAGGAAGTGGCATGAACAGAAAAGACTCAAGTAAAGTAAAAGTCCCAAATTTGTACTTCTGAACAATACTTGAGTAAATGTATTTATTTCCACTGCCGCTAATGAGTATTTTCAGAATTACTTTTATAGTTTTAATTTATTCATTTAATTTTTAATGCAAAACTTTTATCAAAATTTCTTCAACTTGCAACTATACACTAAAGATCACAGTTTATTTACCACCAGTCTTGGATAAATATGCTCTAAATGTGAAGCAACTCTAAAATAAACATAACTGTTCCTTGGTTAAAGGAATAGTCCAACATTTAGGGAAAGCGTTACGGTATACTACCAAAACTGCAGGGGTACAGAAAGGTATAAAGCTTTTTTTGGAAAACATAGAACAAAATGTAAAACTCAAACTGTTAAGTATTTTATTGCTACCCAGTTCATACAAGAAAAATGTATTGTAAATCGTGGCCAGTATTAAAGTGTGACTGGATTTTCTTGCACAACTTCACTTACTTCAAAGGTGCATGAAGAAAAGAAACAATCTAAAAGGTCTAAACTCCACAAGACAATGACTCAGTTATGAAAGATGAAATGTGTGCATGTGTGGCCTGTGAGATCCATACTGTATATCAGCTTGAATCTTGTTGTTGGTGGCGGACCCCCTCCCCCTGTAGATGACAACAGCTCATTCTAAGGCAGCAAAAGCACAACGATTCCTATTTTCAGGTGATTATACACTAGTGAAAGCATACCTATGAATAGTACACT
>NW_023339718.1:21098621-21107966 GCF_004916995.1 Morone saxatilis
TCACTAGACCTTTAAATCTCAGTGAAATTACATGCAAAATAAAGTTTATATGACTGTATGGTTAAGTTGAGTGCACAGAGCTGCTCGGTTGTTTTTGGGATTCTTGTTCACCAGGAAACGATGGCAGGATATGTTGCAAGATGTTGACAGCTCTGTGCCTCTACCCACAGAGCCTGGAGAGTGATAAATGCCCTCCTGCTGTGGTTACGTGTTTACTTTCTCTGACAGCAAGAAAACTCACAGGGAAACATGTCAGCAGACAGACAGCAGCAACAGCAGACTTTCTAGGCAAAACTAAAATGACTTTTTGTCATCTTTACTATTTTTAAATGCTTCCTTTATATTTTACAGAAAATTCTTAGTTGACAAATAGATCACAGCTTTACAGATGCAAGTTTAAGGCAAAACTTTACTCTCAGAGAGAACATCTGTTTGTTCATTAAAAACCTACAATATAGACATCAATACACAGCTAAATATAATAGTAGATTACAGATAATTTCACAGACAAGATCCTCTATCTTCTGAAATCAATGAAAGACAAATTTCACTGCAAACGAGCCAGTTGAACCCAATGTTGAGCTCCACCCAATGATTTTAAGAACTGAAACAGGAAGTGAAATTATTTAAATGCATAATTTGTTTAGGAAATGTGGTGTCTTTAAATTGCTTGCTTGTCCTCTTTTCCTTATTACTCTCTTTTCTGTAAAAATGTATTTCTTTAGTTTATGAATTGTAATTTTCCTTACATTTTGTTTGGGCTCTCCAGAAAAACCTGGTAAAGAACACATTGGAAGAGTGGTTGGAGAGAGTTAAAAACATTTTTATCTAGTGCAATATGGAAAAGGACAGGAAAGAATTAAAATATGTTGTTGTTGTTGTTGGTTACATGAAATAAATTCATAAAATAATGTGTATATTTTGTTCTGTATTTTGAAGAAGTGATAAACAAATGACTCTATTTCTCCCTTCACTGGAGCAATGTGATCAAAATGGTTAAACAGTCTGAAATCTACAAAAGTACCAAACAGCAATTAATGATTAAGTACTTTATATTAAAATATGTTAAATCAGCGTAGCAATTACTACTTGACAAACATGGACATTTAGTTAGACATACTTTCCACGTGGCAGGAAGATTTAGATCGAAGTAAAATGACAATGACAAGTCCATGTGGGTGTTTTTTTCTAAAAGTAAGTTCAATTATTAGCAGAAGTGACCTTTTTTGGCCTTCGAGTGGAAAATTAAAACTAAATAAAAAAATGGCCTTTGCACAAGATCCTCAGTAGTTTCTGACTGACACACATTTCCACTGTTAAGTCAAAAAATGACTAGTCACCTGATTGCCTCAACATAACATGAAACTTCTTTGAAATTTACCCCCAACGCTTCCGCTGTGTTCAGAAGACAGGAAGCAGATTTAATCTGTTGGGTAAAGAGCATGCGGCTTATTATCACACTTCAGCAACAAGTGGAAGAGACAGTGTTCTGACCATTTTATATGTGTGAATATATCAGGAAGTCACCATATTCAACGTCTCAACCATGAACAAACGAAAGCTGAGTAAGTTATATTTTACTTTATGATGTTGTTGTGCAATATTTGGGCTTCTTTGTGGGGGGGAGGGTTCCCCACATATGTTGTCGCGATAGCAGTCTTACACACTTAAGTAAAAGTAGAGAGATAGTGGCAGCAAAATGTACTTAAAGTATCAAAAGTAAAAGTACTTGTTGTGCAGTAAAATGTCCCCTGTTACTGATATATTATTATATCTGACATAAATAGATTGTGATGCATCAATCTCAGAGCAGCATTTTACTGCTGTAGCTGCTTTAGGCGAAGCTAGTTTGAACTACTTTATATACATTTAGCTAGTTTCATCTCCCAAACCTATAGTGGTCATGAGATGGATATATACTTTACTTTACTTGAGAATTTCCAATTTATGCTACTTTAAATCTCCACTACATCACAGAGACAAATATTGTACTTTTTACTCAACTACATTATAGTTATAGTTACTTAAAAACATACGGTGTCAGAGCATTAGCATTTCCACCAAAAACACATATCCCCTTTAAACTTCATAAACAGTTTCATGTTTGAGGTCCAAAGAGGTTCAATATTTATAAAGTGGTCAAGAATAGGAACAATTCTAAAATATAAATACAAATATGTGCATCACAAGTCAGTTTTTTCTTCTTTTCTCTTAAATGAATCATCTTACAACCCCTCAGATGTGTCTGGTAACCGTTTGGAGGGGCCCGACAGGTTGGGATCCACTGGACTAAATAGTTAAAGTAGTTAAAACTAGCTTCAAAATACTGTTTACTACTACTTTATAATTTATGATATTAGTCAAAGGGACTGCAAAACAAGTACCTTTACTTTTTATACTTTAAGGTAATTTAGCTGATAATACTACTATACTTTAACTTTGACTTGCTTGCATTTGCATATTGCACTTGGCTGTAGTGCAATGTGCACTAAATATTACCAACAGCGTCGACAGTGTTGATAATATTTTGATTAATTCCCTAATAACTGTCAGAGAAATTAGTAAAAAAAAAAAAAAAAAATGAAATACATAGTGAAGAACTGTAAAGTTACTAGTATACTCTATAGAGACAGACATTGTGTTATATGATGAGTCAGGGAAAAGAGGCTGATGCAAGTTTATTTGTGTAATCCTATAAAAGAATGTGATCTATTGACACTTGTTTCACTGTGAGTGTGTGTATGTTTGTGTGTGTGTTGGCTCTTTGTTCACTGTTCCACTCACAAACAGTTTTTGGTCCATTGTAAATGAAGCATAGATGCGTCTTTGTGTGGTTTGAAAGGACAGCAACCCGGCTGAGTGCAGTGTTTAGCACAGAGTTGAGCTAAGAAAAGACAGCGAATGTCTGCTGAAAGGACAACAGCTCACTGTGCCTCTCTTTTTCTGCTTCCATTCGATTCAATAGTTGTTCACTATTTAAACCTGAATTTCACCCATGATGAAGGCCGTTCATTCAGTCCAGTTGGGCCTGAAAGGAAGAACTGAAACTTCGATTCTGTTCTATGCTGTTCTTCTAACCAAGTGCAGCTAGTCAGTTTAGTTGTGTGATCAATACTAAAAACCTGCTGAAATGCTTTAATTTTAGAGCCACGTTGAGCTACTTCCTTGTGGCTCTTTATACTTTCCTTAAGAAGTGACATAAATATCTCTGAATCAGAACTGCTGATGTGACTCTCTGGGTGGAGGTCAGTTCAAACTTGTTCTACCCAAAAAAAAGTGTAGTCTTGACACTCTATGGGTCCCTCTTTGGATGCGTGTATCAATGAAAGAAACAGTTCAGCATTTAGGGAAATCCTGCTGTATGTCCTCTCAAAGGATATCAGTTTCATTCCCCTGAGTGCATTACAGAGATACGTAAATCCAGAACAGGGGGGAAACTGCTAGCCTAGTCATGGCGTCCTAAGCAGAGAATGAAGTCACACTCCCTCTGTGTGTAAGCCTCTCTGTTCTTTGTTCTAGTCTAGTGCTCTATAGTGCTACATATCATGGTTCTGAATGTCATATATAGTCCCTTTAATACCAATCAACTGGGTTCTGAATTTGTTTAAATCCAAAGTCCACTTGAGCTGGTGTATAGAAGTGTGAGTGCCCTGAGTATCTGCAACACTGTCTTATAACTGTGTTTAAATGTCGCTGTGGTGGAGCAGTTTATAGTCCGACAGGGGAGGTTCAATAAAACTGAGACACAGCTAATAAACTACGATAGCGTCCTCTGTTTCTGGACTCTCTGGCTCTAGTTTCCTCCTCGTAGGTCACAGTTCACCCAAGATAAATTCAACATTTGCCTGCCAATTGCTCAGAATAAGATTCAATGTAAGTCATCAGGACTCCATATCTGCTGGCATCAACATGAAAATAAAAAAATGCAGTTTCTTTGCATCGGTACCTCCATCATTTCCCTTCTTTCTTTTTCTAAAAATCATTAGTCTATATTTAGCTGAGGGAAATAAATATTCCTCAGTGTTTTCAGAGTTGAATAGGTCCCTGGGGCAGAAACATAATCAAACACTGCTGAGAGCTCGAGGGGTTGCAGTTTGGAACAGAAACGATGAGAGTTTCAGCAGAGTATGGTACAACAACATTCCTCAGATGCTTTAAAGGCAAAGAAAACATTTTTGTTTTTCAAAGGACAAAGTGAAAATGAAATGTTAAATGCAGCTGCTGGTGACTTAAAGGCCCCACATTATTCTTTAATTGTCTTTAAAATGTTCACAGTCTCACACTGACTGACACCGTGACCCTGAGCAGGAAAATGAGCAGGTGGATTACATAATGGCTACCGTGCCAGATTAGAGGGATTTAAATGTTTTATAATGTTTTGGCATTGCCTTCTTTAAACAGCTCTGATAATAAGGTTAGCGGTCACATTTTGTATTTCCCCATTTTACTAAATGAAACATGTCATCTTTTGAAAGAACAGTAAGCCATTTCCTGCACTTCATCATTCAGTATCTCAGATCAGACTGTCTCAACATTAAGGTCAGGACACGTAGGGCAGCTGTTAACAGACGAATACAGGAAATTAGACATTTATCATTTACAATTACAGTTGGTTGTTGATGTAGCGTGATTTCTATCATTTAGCATATGGAAGTACACTGGGTAAGAGGCCTATGTTTGTCTGACCCATCCATCTGCCTAGGTGAGGCAAAACCGGATTCGGACATAGTGTCCTCCAATGGGCAGTATGCAAACTATATCATCGCTTTTAGGGGGAGCTGGCAGTATTTTAGAGAGGAGCTCATATCTTATGAAGGGGAACTCCCCCTGTGGTTCGCACCCTGCTAGTGAGTCGGCAGGTCGTTTACAGGCTTTGATGTGAGACTGGGCACCCACGGCAGTAAACCAGTAGCTCATCGTGTGGGTAAGCGATTGGTAATTGGTAAAAGAAAAACTTCCTGAAAAATCAAATATCCTCCACCAGTTATACCAGAACTAAAAAGCTGTGTAGTGCAAGCAGGTTTAGTGCTCGAGATTCACAAGAATACAAAGTATACAAATCAAAACAAGAAACAGCAGCGAGGGAGCTGCTTTAACAGGCTGCCTACCACTTGGCACTATGCTCTGGAGAAGTTGAAACTTCTCTGATGGTGGCACTGGATATATAGAAGATCACAAAAGTATTCAGTCACTCCCACATATCCAGTGAACCAACTGCGCAGATATAGCAGGAAGCTAGCGACCAACAGACTGTGTGTGAATGTGTTTGTGTGACTATTCGGCCTCTGACTGATCTCAAAACTCACCAAGAACTCCAGTTCTTCCTGTTACTTCCCTCCAGAACATTTTTTCCTTTTCCCTGTTTAATCTGTATGTCTGAACCAAATTCAAGGCAATTTATCCAACAGCTCTGAACCGAAGAGTTTAGAGTGATCTGGCTCCATATCTGACTGCCAGGCCGCAATTATATATTTTTTGTAATCATATCTATCAAGTTATTATGTCTCCATTTACAGTCTGAGACTAAAAAAGGGTCCCCTCTAATGATGTTGACAAAGGAATGTTTCTGGCAACCCCAATTAACAACCTCCTACTCTCCAGGTTTCAAATGGTTTGGGAGCCTCACCAACCTCTCCAGCCGCCGGCCAACAGAGAAGGCCAACATCAAGGCAGTCTCAGAGCATGATGGGATCCTCGGCGGTGCCAAATCAGCAGTGGGAGGCCAGTCGGTGGATGACATGGAGCCTTGTCTCCACAGCCCCAGCTACGCCCACTCCAGCGAAATGTACACACACGTGGGCACTGTGCCCCGCAGCCAGAAGCAGAAGAAGAGCTGTAAGGGGATGAAGGAGAAAGAGAAGAAGAAGAAGAAAGAGGGGGAGGAGGAGGGGGACAAGGAGGCGGTGAGTGGAGGGCAGATCCAGTGGAAGGCGGGGGAACATGTCCGAGACTCCCCTCTGCTCAGTGCCCTGTCCAGCCTCAGTTTGACCAGTCTGGACCGGCCTCTGCCTGTTTCTCCACTGGCCCGGCCGCTACCCGCCACCCCAACACCCAGCAGGGCTTCACCCTTGACCTCAGCACCAGAAAGCTTTGTCAGCGATCCTTCAGTTGACCCCATTAAGAGCCAAGAGGCTTTTTCAAGGAGCAAAGATGCATTAAAAGCTGATAGACCTATAACAGAGCCTTCAAACATGGCAACTAATGGCCCCAAAATGGCTTCATTGCAGGATGTGTATGTGCCGATGGACCCAATAGGTGAAGCTGCTCACAGCCACGTGGATGAACAAAAAGACAGACAGCGAGGTGTCATAAGTAAACAGGAAACCAAAAGGACTGTAAACGGCTTGCAGGAAATGCAGAGCGCTGACAGGTGAGAAAGCTGATTTACTACACTTTCAGATAATGCAGCAACGGTCCCAAAAATAGCCTGGTTTGGTTTTTCATAGCCCACAGCTATTTCAGTTGAGCTTGAAACATTGCTCGTTTGAAATGTCTCTGTCTGATTCTTGCCTTTAGTTTGCTCTTTGATCCACCACCTGTAGTGTTTTGGATGCCCTGTTGTCTTTGATTATTCAGCCTGCACTACAAACTTCAGTTCAAAGGACATAAGAATGAACAGTTTAAAGCATCACTGCAAAACAATCTCCTATCACTTGTCTAGTTTTATGTCTTATTTTCCTAAGAATGTGCCATTGGAGTCAACTTATTTCAAGCTGTTTCCACTTCAAATCAACTTCAACTTTGATACAAGTCAGTGTCTTAATACGAGATAGAATGGGGCAGATTGCTGCAGTAGGACACTTTCAGATATTTGAATTCACACACACACACACACACACACACACACACACACAACATCTTAGTTATGTTAATGCACCTCATGAAAACATTACTCCATCAGTGATTATAATCCAGTAACCACTTTTACTTTAGATAAACTACATTAAGTATATTTAGATTTCAATACTTGTGTATTTGAGTGGACTACTTCTTTCACAACTGCCATGCACCAATAAAGATAAAATCAGGAATAAAAAATACAATTTAAAATTACTTTAACTTAAAGTAAATACTATACCTAACCATAATGCATACCCTTTTAATAGGCAATTAGTCACAGATTTTATTAAATAATATATCGTTAAAATTACATACAATTTGAGTTAAATCTTATAGTTTCATAAAAGTCGTAATGTTATGAGCATAAGTCGTGTCATCTTACGAAAGAGGTCATAGTACAAGAACAAATGTTGTAATGTTTCCACGGTGAAGTCGAAATATGAAAAGAAAAAGTTCTGATAGTATAAGAAGGTTGCAGCAGCGGACATGCGCAGTGGCTCCCTGCCTGCGCGCTGTGGCTCAGTCAGTCAGCCGCTTCCACTCAGCGGCAGTTCGTGTCGGACTGTGCGGGAGAAGATGTGTGAGGTTGGGGACGTTAAGCGTCGGTCAGTCCGCTCCGGGGAGGGAGAGAGAAGGTGAGAGGACCTACTGCTTGTTAATGTAGAGTCAGTCCAGTGTTTGTGTAGAGCTTTATCTGAGCTGCATCCCTGAGACAGTCACTGTAACAATGTGCGCTGTGTCAGTGCCGTCTGTCATCCATAAACTAACAAGTTGGACATTGCGCTCTTCATATTCGTCCCGCTGCAGTAAGAGAACACAGACACATGGTTTGGGTTAGTTTGATGCCATTACACATGAAAAGCTCAAGAGTGGTAAAACATTTACAACAACTAGTTGACTTTGAAGTCAGTGGGTTACCAGGCTGGTCTTCAGTCTGACTGTCTGTCTGTCTGTCAGTGTGTTGTATGGGGGAGTGCAGGCTGAACCTGAAACTGGACCGGACTGTATGTTACATAAGAGGAGGAATTTGCTCCTGCTCTGGTTTCAGTCAGAACAGTGATAAGGCTCTTTTGGCAGAGATGCAGCCGCCTGGTTCACTTCATCCTGTCCGTCCCACCTGCTTCAATCTGACCAGATTTACACCTGACCTTTGACCCCTGCCCTGCATCTACAGACAGTACTATAGAGGCAGTGAAGTTGAAAAAAAAGAAGATGTTCAGGCTGGGAAACAGAGCCACCCCCTGACATCAGTGTGGGAATGTTGTGTGAAAGTATTTTGAGTGGACAGTAGACCAGAAATATGCTATATTCATACAAGTCCAGTCCATTTGAAAGAAAATAATGCAGAGACTGCACTGCAATCTGCCTTTGGATAATCTGCACTGAATTCTCAGAGAAACTGCAATATCTTCCAACAACAGTTGATTTTACTTACTTAGTTTTTAACTAGAAAATGAACTTTAGTTTGATTATTATTTACAGCCCATAGTTGTTTCTGTGTTTATCTATCTGTACAAGTACTATTACCTAAATCAATAAAATACTCAAATGTACAATTTAAAGGTCCAGTGTGTACGATTTAGTGGCATCTAGCGGTGACGTTTCAGATTGCAACTAACTGAACACTGCCAGCATCTGTATTTGATGGCCTGGGGATGAGAACGGGCTGAGAAGTGTGTACGAGGAACTACGGGGACAGCAAATCTTGCAGAAAACTTGAAAAGGCCATATCTAAAGCCAGTGTTTGGTTTGTCCGTTCTGGGCTACTGTAGAAACATGGCAGATCAAGGTCATCCATGGCGGACTCCATTGGAGGGCGACCCGTGGGCTTCTGTATATAAAAAATGGTGTCATTCAACGGGTAACGAAAAAACAGTGATTCGCGTATTATTCAGGTGATGGGTATAAACTAATATAAACATACCTCATGAATATTATCATTCCGTTCTCGGCCGAATAGACAGACGATGACCACACTGGAAATGTTTTTTTATATTACTACAGATATTTCAACTGGGGGGAAACCCAATAACTAAACCTAGCTTTGTTTTGAGTTAGGGCTGTATCTCAACAGATAGCTCTTTCCGCGTAGTCCCCGTTGCTCCATAGTCCGTGGTTTTCCTGTCTAGCATTCGTGCCGAGTTAGCTGGTCATTTAGGCTCCGTACGGTAAATCTGTTTTGGTGTAGTTTACGGAAAGAATTTAAAATAGTTGTTTTCCACAGGAATCGTGTGTGTTTTTATGTGATACAGGAATACAGATTATAACACACTTTGTGACCAAAGTTATGGTAGGGTTACGTGTATTGTCCTTTTCTCTTGCTGCATGGCTGTAGTGGACTGCTTTTGGATGTATATGATACCAAAAGATTTTCGAGGTGTGTTGGCTGTAAATCGTCTTACCCGCGCCGAGCGGCGTGTGAAATGTCTTCTTGCAGGCTGATTTCCTGGATGCTGTGTAGAGGGGCGGGATTGGGCTTGCCCCTGTAGTAACACATACAGTTTT
>NW_023339718.1:21108066-21110848 GCF_004916995.1 Morone saxatilis
GATTCCAGTGTGAAATATTGCCATTTAAAATAGTTGTGTGAGCAGGCCTTTAGACTGTGTGAGCACAGAAGCTGAAAATGTCCTAATTGTTTACTGACTGAAAGTAATATTTTAACATTGTCTGAGTACTGAATACTCTGTGTTAGCCAGTGCCTTCCTTTTAATAAGGGTCAGATGATTAAATATTTTATCATGAGGAAATGATTTCATGATCTCAATAAATCAAACTTGTTTTTTTAATCTGCTTTTTTGCTATTTAAATAATATTTCCACAATCACAAGAAAATAAAACTTGAAACGTCAAAAATAAATATGTGGCTTTCCTCCGTAACAGAGGTTTACCCTAATAGTAAAATCATTTGAAAATAGTGTTTCTGGTATCACCAGATGAGCGCCATACAGAAACAAAGCAGCAGGTCAGGACATAAGATCAACTACATATGGTTTGTGAATGTAGCTTTTGACTGTGAGGGAGTTTCTTTTGCAGTGTGTTTCACTTGTGTGTTCACATCTGTTTGTGTGTATGTGTGTGTTTGCTGTCTGTTCTCAGAGTTTGTGTTTGGGAACAAAAGGTCACCTCCCCTGATGTTACTCATGGAAATATGCAGCATACTGAGGAAGAGCAGAGTGACAGAAAAAAACAGCCATTGCCAGCGTACAGTTTTACTGACACAACACATCACTGTTGTCAGAAAGAAACCACGCAACTGCAGCTTGAGTGTTTTCTCTTTTTCTTGAGATCAGTTGACAGTGTTCCTGACTCCCATAGCCTTCAGACTTGGTGAGAAGCCAGATGGTTTGATTACTGGATGGACATGTGGGAGAAAAGATTCCTTTGCTTCAGTTCTAAAAAACAGACTATTTTGTAGAGGTTTCACGCAGCAGGAGAAATATTCCCCATCCTCCCTGGAGAAGTTTGTTGTGTTGCAAGCTGTTGCTGGGTGGTGGCGGATTAACACACTGCTGCTATCAGAGAGTTGTGCAACAGGACAGAAAGAAGACAGAAAACTGTTGAACTACTACTATTGCTACTGCTATTACAACTCCCATCAATGCTGATACTACACACTAACTCTTTCTACTGTCAAGATTTCAACCAAAATGTGTCTGTAGCATCAAGAATCAAATGTTAGTGATTGTAAACCTTTTTGGTTTGTGACCTTGTAACCCCCCAGCGGAGGTTATAAGTATGGACATTGTTTGATCGTTTGATTTGTATAATGTTTAGGAGCTTTCAAAGGTAAAAGTATCCAGGATTTGACAAGAAAATAACAAAAAAGAGACAAATCAAAAAGACAAAAAAAGAGAGATATGTGCAATAGTCTCTGGTGTACAACCTCTATTACACATGAGAGCTTTTTCCCTGTGCTGTTGTTGTGACGTGAGTGATGATGGAAAAAGGTGATGTCAGATATTGTCACAAATCAAACAGGTTTGAGTAATATAAAAACGAGAACCTGGTTGGGTTGTTTGCTTATGTTACCAGGGAAATGCCACCATTCATCAAATCTGATCAAACCACACCCACACCATCATGACGAAGCAGTTTAGTGTTCAACTCTTATTCAATCATTACTCAAGATTTATAAATGTGATTGTTGAGGTTCCCAAAAAAGGAGGTTTCCTTGAAATAACTATGTAGTTTGGTACTAATTAAGGGTGAAATAGATTAGATTGATTCTAATTTCAAATAATTATAATTAATTTCTGCTGTGACTTAGAGAGTATTTTAGTCAGTGTACACACCAATAATAAGGGAACATTAATTAATATTTAGTGTGGTTTAATTTGCTAGAGTTTTTTAAATTACATTATTGATCCTTTATTTAACCAGAAAAGCTACACTAAGCTAAGCTAAACATATGCAGAAATAAACAGAAATGCGATTATAGAGACATGAATAAAAGGGTCATTTCCATCCAATGTCATTTCCATCTCTTGGAAACAACCTCAAAATTTCACCTTTAAACAACCGAAGAGCTGTCTGAACCTATGAGAAAAGCCTGTAGTATGGCTGTAGACTCTTAGTGTGTCATCAAATGTACAGAGATAAGGTTGCTGTAACACAAAAATGGCTTCATAGATACAGTAAGTAACCCTAACCCATGAACAGTACATCTGTATAGTCAAGTAAAGGCAGAAAAGTGACTAAACAAGAGTATACATCTACAGAACCCTATAATAAAGTGTTGCAGAGTCATTTTTTTAATTTGTCGTATCTTGTTTTTAGTCTGCAAGACTTGACCGACAGCAGTGGAGAATATGTCAAGGTAAGCTTCCTCTTCACATGACTTCAAATCTACTTTCATCTAACACTTTTTTATTGTTTATGTGTGACTTCCTTTTACTGTGATGTAGCTTTTCTCTCTTCCTCTTGTCAGACAAGACACTTCCTGTTCCTAGTAGTGGCATCATTTTCAGTAAAAGCTGAATTAAAACTTGTTTCTATCTGCTGCTGTGACCCTCTACACACGGCACGCAGGCTCTAATTCAATCTGGACAGGTGACAGAAAGTTCTCCAGGAATGCGCTGAAATACTTTGAAGCTGCCACCGTTGCCTCTGGTAACTGCTGTAGCCTCGATTCGGTCGGCAGCTCTGCCTGGAAAAGGTGGAAAGAGAGCGAGAGAATTTCCAGTTCATTGACTTATAATTGGATACTTGACAAACACACTTGTCTGAATGGGACAAGCTGGCAATGAATGATAATGCTAATGAAATTAAAGCTATTCATTAGGGGCTTCCAGGTCTTCTCCCCCTCCCAAAACTCTCTCTCTCTCTCTC
>NW_023339718.1:21110873-21114541 GCF_004916995.1 Morone saxatilis
ATCTTTTCTCTTCTCCTCTCATCTCTCTCACGACACCCACACAAAACACCACACACAACACATACACAAGCACAGATGTTACCACACTCTCCTATTTTGTTTCGAAGGTTGGTCCTGGCCCAGTCCCAGCCCATTGATTCACAGTCCAGATGACAAACCATTCTTTTCAAAAAGAGAAGGGTGTGTGATCGGGTCAGGGAGAAAAAAAAACCATGTCACCTATTATAGCAGTGTATAACAGATAGAACTAAAAAAAGTTTGGGTTTTTTTTTTTTTGGGGGGGTGTGTGTGTCCCAAACAAAGCATTCCCAGGCCCTCGGTTGGCGTAGGCTTGATAATACCAGATTATGTGTGGTGTAGATCTGTTAAAGACTGGTGGTCAGACAAAGGCACCACTGGAGGTGATGACCCCCGTCGCACAATGTCGTTGCCACGGCAACTGAAGGCCAGGACATCCAACCATGGGGTCTGTCGGGTCTCGGGGCCTGGTGTCGCCAGTGTGGATGCAGTGGTGGGAATGCCAGTTCCTTCCTCCTCCTCATCCCCCTCTGTTTCTTCATAACCACGCACACACATTCACACAGAAACAGAGCTGGAAGGCTTGCAGTTTGCGTTAGATGTACCCCACAATGCTTTGTCTCTCCAGGACCAAACATTTGCGCTTTTTTAAGAAAGACAGGAGTTCCTGGTTTGCTTTTCCAGACAGAGAACATGGAAAGAAGCAGCAGAATGCAGGCAAGAAGTTAGGACACCATTTTTGGACACCAAGTTCAGAGTACTACATGAGGTGGCTATAAAATCCTGTTAACTGGTTTCTGTGTTTTTCTTGTTTGGTTTTGGTTAATAGTGCACCTGTCGATGCTTTAAGTTTCTCCAAAAAATTCTGGTGGAGCCGCCGTCTGAGGAAACGTAAGAAGCAGCTGAAGAGGAAGGAGCTGATGAGCGGACACCCTGCAAGAGCCACGACCTCGGTAAACACGGAGATATCCTGAAGAGGTATGCCTCACACACAAACAACACACACAATTAAATTCAGTTGGAATAATGAAACTCTTATTACAAGCAGTTTAACAAATAGTTAGATTTTAGTGTCTAGGCTCCGACCTCAATCATTCCCCGCAAGATATGGTTTACAATATGAGATATGGGACTGATGAGAAAAACCTTAAACCCCTAGCGGAGACCTACAGTGCAATCTGGTGGTATGTGACTTACAGAGCAGCTGCAGCATACAGAATACGCAATGAGGTTGGTGGAGAGGAGAAAGTCGGAGACACAAGGAGATAGAGGGGGGAGGGCGAGGATGGGACCCAAGAAGTGAAAGCCGGGCGGGCGGAGGTCGTGGGCACGGCGACGGGTGTGCAGCCGGAGGAACCGCACGCAGCAGTCAGCGGAGAACGGGCTTTGACATTTTACCAGTCTATGTTACTTTACAGTGGGCAGACTTTCAACATAGGGCGGACCTGACAGGGAGGTGCGACTCAGATTTCAGTTCCAGGGTGAACAGGCACGTTGTCTTCGCTACTGGAGACGGCCATTTGGCACAGCTCATCAGACCCGCGGTCTGCTCGTGGTGGTGAACATGCAGCACAAAACACGAGCGGAGGTCTGTCGAGAAGGTATGGTTTTATCGAGAACATAGGAAAAACACCTGAGGTTGTTTAATTCTTTTCAGTTCTTTTTCCACTTGTTTTGTGTTTGATGAGTACAAACTATGAGATGATGTAAAGTTGAGGCAGAGTTTCTCAGTAACCATAACATGTGGTACAGGTGATTTCTAGATGCGTTATACTTCTTGGACATTTTATTTTAATAAAGATTTACTTGCATTATTTGGCCTTTCTTCTTAGCTACCAAACCTTGTTTTTAGTCTATAAATGTCAGGGAAAATGGTAAATCATACGCTTCAATTTCCAGGACATGATGACTGTTTTTAAAATTTACTTATTTTGCTTTGATCACCCCCCCCCCCCCCCCCCCCAACCAAAGCCCCCCCCTTCCAAAACCTTAAATTATTCATTTACAACGAGAAAAAAACCCAGCAGCAAATCTCACTCGTAGAAGCTGGAACCAGGAGAATTTTTTGGAGTTTCTGTCTCATAATCACTTGAACAATAAATCGTTATAAAGTTGGTGGCATCAATTTTATGGCCATTGAATAAAGATTTACTAATCAGTTTCAGCAGTATTTTACAAAAGGTTTTGTTTCTAAACGGGTGTGTTTGGGGGCATCCTCTTAATCTCTTAACAACTGAGTACACACGAAGATTCTAATCAAAAAAATCATTGCAATCATATGTACAAAACTAATGATAGCATTGTGAGATTAAACTGCATGAACTGTGTTTGAGCCTGCGTGTGTTACACAGTAACAGCTCAAAGAGAAATCAAAAACATCAATAAGTGATACCTGCAGTTTGCATCTTTCATTTCTAACATTTTAGCAGACGCTCTGGTGGAGGTGTTTACAGTTTAATGGATAATTAATTATATTATTGTTTGTGTGACTGTACTCCTAACTGGCTTTAGTTTGGGCAGGCTACATATAAGAGTCTGTCGTTAGCGCTGGAAAGTTATAGACACACTGCTTTTGCGTCTTTTGACTCTGTTGCAGTCTTTTTTGTGATACGGCTGATATGTTGTATTTTTGTCTCCACACACACATACACATACACATGTATACACACTCTCCTATTTTGTTTTGAAGTGGTCCTGGCCCAGTGCCCAGCCCTTGATTCACAGTCCAGTGGGACAAACCATTCTTTCAAAAAGAGAAGGGGTGGGACGTGTCAGGGAGAAGAAAAACAACATGTCACCTATATAGCAGTGTAATAACAGTAACTAGTGTGTGTGTGTGTCCCAAAACAAAAGCATTCCCAGCCCATCGTTGGCGTAGCTCTTGATATACAGTATGTGTGTGTGTCTGTATAAAGACGTGTCAGACAAAGCACCACTGAGTGATGACCCCCGTCGCACAATGTCGTTGCCACGGCAACAAGGCCAGGACTCCAACATGGGTCTGGGTCTCGGGCCCCTGGTGTCGCCAGTGTGGATGCCAGTGTGGGAATGCCCAAGCTGTCCTTCCTCCCTCCTCATCCCCCCTCTGTCTTCTCATAACACGCACACACATTCACACAGAAACAGAGCTGAGAAGGCTGCAGTTTGACTAGATGTACCCACAATGCCTTTTCTCTCAGGACCAACATTTCAAGCAGCTTTTTTAAGGAAAGACAGGAGTCTGGTTTGCTTTTCCAGACAGCAGAACAATGGAAAGAAGCAGCAGAATTGCAGCAGACAGTAGACACCATTTTGACACCAACGTCAGAAGCTACTACATGATGGTCTAAACTCATGTTACTGTTTTCTGTGTTTGTTTTGTTTGGTTTTTGGGTCTAACTGTACACCTGTGATGCCCTTTAAGTTCTCCAAAGACAAATTCTGGTTGGAGCCGCCGTCTGAGAAACTGAAGAAGCAGCTGGAGGAGGAGCTGAAGCTGAGCGGCACCAACCTGAAGAGCCACGCCTGGTACCACGGACGTATCCCCTGGGAGGTATGCCTCACACACACACACACACACACACACAATTAAATTCAGTTGGATAACTGAAACTTTTATTACAGCAGTTAACATAGTTAGATTTTGGTGTCTAGGCTCCGACCTCATCATT
>NW_023339718.1:21114558-21118381 GCF_004916995.1 Morone saxatilis
AGATATTGGGGACTGATGAGCAAAACCTTAAACCCCCTAGCCGGAGCCTACAGGTGAATGCTGGGGTGGTTGTGGGGCTTACAGAGCAGCAGCAGCAATACAGATGTGTATAAGGGCAGGCATTGACAGAGCAGAGGGAGAGCTGGGAAATTTGCAAGCATCAGGATACAGAGCAGGTGACTACACGTGTAGCAGGAATTAATCCAGTTACCCTTTAAAAATTCATTAGCACTTAAAAACAGTATTTTTCTCCCAAGGTGACAAATACAAGCTCATAATGTTGGCCACTACAGTAAAGCCACTATACTGCTGTATGAACCTTTTGTGTGAACATGTGTATTTACATAAAAATGTTGCATAGTAGTTCCAATACCCAAGAAAGATTCAAATGTCTCCACAGGTGTCGGAGAGCCTGGTGGTGAACCACGGCGACTTCCTCATCAGAGACTCTCAGTCCTCTCAGGGGGATGTTGTCCTCACCAGCCACTGGGAGCAGAAAACACTTCACTTCCTCATCAGGAAGACGGTGGTTCAGTCTGGTGAGACGTACACTCGGGTCCAGTACAGCCTGGAAGGGGAGGCCTTTGAATCTTTACCAGCTCTTGTTCACTTCTACGTGGGCAGTAGGGCGGCCCTGACCCAGTGGAGTGGAGCTCAGATTCTCAGGCCGGTGAACAGGACGTTGCCTCTCAGCTACCTGGAGACGGCCTTCTGCACAGCCATCAGCCCGCCGTCCTGCTACAGTGGGCTGATGAACTGCAGCGAGAGGGGAGAGGAGAGGGTCTGTCCGAGAAGGTATGGTTTTATCGAGAACATAGAAAAACACAGAGGGCTTGTTTAATTCTTTTCAGTTACTTTTTCCACTTGTTTTGTGTTTAGATGAGTACAAACTATGAGATGAAACTGTAAAGTTGAGGCAGAGTTTCTCAGTAACATAACATGTGGTCACAGGTGATTTCTAATGACTTATATTTGCTTGACATTTTATTTTTAAAGATTACATTGCCATTAATTTGCCTTTCTCCTAGACTACCAAACCACCTTGTTTAGTCTATAAAATGTCAGAAAATAGTAAAAAATATACGCTTCAATTTCCCAGAGCACATGATGATGTTTTTAAATTACTTATTTTGCTTGATCAACATCCAAAACCCTAAAATATTCAATTTACAACGAAAAAAAACCCAGCAGCAAATCCTCAAATCGTAGAAGCTGGAACCAGAGAATGTTTGGAGTTTCTGTCTCATAAATCACTTGAACAATAAATCAGTTATCAAAGTTGGTGGCAATCAATTTTATGGCCATTGATAAAGATTTACTAATCAGTTTCAGCAGTATTTTTAAAGGTCGTGTTCTAAACGGGTGTGTTTGGGGCATCCTCTTTAATCTCTTACACAACTGAGTACAAACGAGATCCTAATCAAAAAAACAACCATCATGCAATCATATGTACAAAACTATGATAGCATTGTAGATTAACTGATGACTGTGTTTGAGCCTGCGTGTGTACACAGTAAAAGCTCAAAGAGAAAATCAAAAAACACAATAAAGTGATACCTGCAGTTTGCAATCTTTCATTTCTAACACTTTTAGAAACAGCTCTGTGGAGGTGTTAAGTTTAATGGATATATTAATTATATATTGTTTGTGTGACTGTACTCCCTAACTGGCTTTAGTTTGGGCAGGTACAATATAAGAGTCTTCGTTAGCGCTGAAAGTTTAGACACACTGCTCTTTGCTCTGTTGACTCTGTTGCAGTCCTTTTTTGTGATAACGGCTGATATGTTGTATTTTTGTTCAGCGGGCATCTCTCTCTCTCTCTCTATCTCCCCCATCTCTTTGTGTCTCCATGCAGTCCTTCCTCTCTCCACCAGAAGGAGGCAGATGTAAACAGAGAGCAGGATGGCCGGCATCTGCTGACTGCTGGAGAATCCTCTCTCTCTACTCCGTACAACAACAGTGAGTTTAATACTATATTTAACTCTTTTTGCTCTTTGCTCCAATGCTCTGAACCAATAAAATAGTTAAGTTATTAATAACCAAGGAGAGGACAGTTGAATATTTGAGTAAAATCTCTCTTCAGGGCTCACAGGATACAATAAAACTCACTTTGCTGGCCAAATAGGTGCATCATGTGTGCAGTTGTTGCACTAGTGGTGGGGTTATAGTAAAGTATTTTAGATTGATTTTATTGATTCTGTCTGTGTCAAGTAGAGCCTGACCTATTGAACCGCATGGCTTGTTATCAGATGATTTTAGTTCATCACAGATGTATGTGTAGTGCAGCATATGTGTTGGGTGTAAAGTAACAAGATACTGAGCACAGAAATGTCAAAAGATAAAACATAGATTTAATATTCATAAGAAAGATGTGCTCAAACAACACACACTACTTCTTCAAATGATTGTTATAGTTAAAAGTAATAAGGTAGTCACTGATTACATGTAATAATGATTATGGGAATACATAATCAGATTTAAAAAAAAAGCAAAAGCAACTATAATCAAATTACATTTGAAATTAGATGTTAAATTAGATTATGATTACCTACATTTTGGATTTAAAATATGACAATGTTAAAAAAGGATTTTTGTCACGATTACCACTGTTCTATTAAGATCAGATCAGATCAGATCAGATCAGAGCTGCCACACACATGCCCACACAGCCCCTGATTGGTGGAGTGTGGCTAAGACCAACAACAATGGTTTTCAACTAGGGAAATAGGAAAAAGGAATACGGTTTGGGAAGTTTCTACACCTGCATCGCCATGGCCTGTAGAATGATATGGTAATCTTAAAAAGATGAAGGTGCAGCTTTATATTGTTGTTGTTTTATTTACTGGAAAATATATAAACAATCTTTCTAAAACCAGATATCCTAATGGTTAAGGGGCATACCACATAACTGCAACATCCATGGTTCAGTTTTCAGCTGGGGAGCTATACCAATAAGCTGCTGAGCTTTGGCAGTTCTCCTTCACAATACCACCTGCCTCAAGGAACCGAACAGTAATTTAATATGTCACCATTTATTTTAGTTGTCCTTTATTTAACAGAGACAAAGCCCATTATTAAATATTTACACAAAATGTTCCTTAATGTTCTTCCAGTGAAGTGTATGTTCTGTTAATTTTCTTTTTTAATGCAGAAAATACAGCTGTTTTTTGTTTGTTTTTAAAATGATGAAATCTTTGATACAGAACTGATACAGAAGAGGTCAACATAAGTTGCTGGATGGGTAAACTAAGCTTGAATTTGATTAATTTAAAGAACTGAAGGGGGAAAAAAATACAAATTACAAACTATAGAGCTGTCAGAGAGAACTGACAAAAAAAAAAGTTCTTATCAAATCTGTAAAAGTGATTAAATGAAATAGATAGAATATGTTCTGTATTTTAACCTGGTAACATTCACACAAGCTAAGTTATTGATAGGATTGGGTGATATAGTTGTAATCAGTCAGTAACAACTTAGAAATGTATCAAATTTAATGCAAATTACAGACTTGTCTCTGTCTCCATCCTTCTTGGGGGTACAAATTAAATCCCAAGGTTCTGCAGTTTATTTTTTGACCAGCCACATTAAATTTGCTGTGGGTCGACTGGATCCCAATCCCAATGCAATCTATTGTGCGAAACCACATCACTCGTCACTTGAACAACGTAGATTTGTGGAACATGACAACATCATATCATTAATAGAAGTAATAAGCAATATTCAAACATTTCCCAGCCCTTGTTATAGACAATCACAAGATACATGTGTCATTTTAAAAATGTTTTTAATAAAGAATGAATCTTATTTCATTTCATTCAAACAA
>NW_023339718.1:21118406-21124041 GCF_004916995.1 Morone saxatilis
ATATTGGACACCGTATCGTTGTAACTGGGAGCCAAAACATGTACATAAACACAAAAGCTGGGTGAAACCTGGAGCGACAGCGGAACTGAATGCCAAACAGCTTTTGGTGAAACTCCTGCGCGTTGTAGTAGCTGGCGGAAATTCCCCACCCTGCTGCAGTTGGTGTGATCAGGAAACTGTTACTGAGCTGGTAGGAAAAGTGTAAGTTATGGCAAGGTCTTGCAGCACAGTGTTGCCCTCAGTTTGCCCACAGAAGAATAAGCGAAAATAGCTGCTGGCTGGGCTGCACTGTGTACTGGATCTTTTAACAGTTTAAGTACTTGCTCTCAGACTAATCAATTTAGGCTGCGTATTTCAGAGCCAGGAAATGGGCTGTGCTGTAGCAGTCACACGACAACAACCAATATCAATAATCATGAGAACATGTTGGCTCGGTATTCCTTTATTGATTAAACTAGGAAATAAATGATTAAAGCTAATTCAACCTGATACTTTCGTAGCGGGCATTAGCGACACGGGATATTAGTGATGTAACAATTTTATTCACTCTTTTTGGGCCATGTCCACACAGCGTCTATATCGCGACAATCGGTGTGGACAAGCCAAAAGTGATCCAAAATGTAAGACCATAGCATGCCATATGGGCATGTGAAGGGACGTAAATATTCAAGGAGTAGGTACAACTTGAAATAAGAAAAACGTGGGGCCCCTTTCATGTGAGTAGGGGCATCATCTTAATTTTTATTTTATCAAACTTACAAAACTTCGTTCCTGCATCACAACCCTGCTTTCTAGAACTGTCCATCAAAATGAATTAAAATTGAATTTGCCGTAGAACACAATTTTATATGCCTTATTTTCTTACAGCCCACAATCTCTCAGGTTGCTACAGCCTTGGTTGTTGGCACGTATAAGGCAGTGGCCTATAAAGCAGTCCCTTAAGTCTTTCATGGGAAGCTTGGACTACTCACAAACTCTGCTCAGTGGCTTTTTGATGGTGACCATGAATCACCATCTCTCAGAAGACTTTGAAACCTTATGAAAAATATATGGAATATATTAGACTCAGAATATCTTCATCTTACCATTCTAACCACCGGCTACCAGACATAGCGAAAATTACTAAGGAGCTTCCAAATGCCGGGTGAGCCTCCACTGAATCCGTCAGGTGGATGTTTTTTCAGACTAAGACTGAGAGAATCTACAGTTTCGGTTCATTTCTTAAGGTTCCGGCCCTCTGCCAACAAAATCCGTCATTTTATAAAAACACTCTAGATGACAGGCTCATTTAATCACAGGTTGCAAGGAGCTAAGGGGTCTTGAGGAACTCGGATGGCAGGATACTTCTTTATCTGAAACCACAGTCAGTTGACTGGGGAGTGGGCCAGCGTTCAATCATCATCAGCTTTTGTGTTCCAGACTAAAAAACCTTAGTCTTCAGTAAAATATCCTCATTATCTCTCTCATAGTCGGCACAACATATTTTCAAACAATATCGAAGTAGCTGAAAATTTCTCTTCCTATTTATTTTTGAGTCTTTTATATAAGTTGATGCATTAAATTTTCGCGCCACCTGAAAACTAAAGCATCTAACCTCCTTACATCACTTGTCAAATTTCTTTCAGAGATGCCCGCCGACCGACCCTTGGGGTGGCACTTGTGTGCTGCTCTTCTATTCACCCTTCGCGTTCACATGGGAGGCGAAACTCTTGGGTGTTCCTTTTGGGATGGACAGCCATTGGATCAACAATGAAAAGTCCTCATTGGGAGGAGCTTCACATCAGGGGAGCCAGTGAAATCACAGTCGTTGGCGGCCATCAGGACAGCTGGTACATCAAGCCAGAGAGGCCTCACTACAAGTCCATCACTATAAATTCCCACTGCCGCGTTTTGATGATGAAAAAGGCTTTGGCGTCATTTTGTACACCACAATGGTGACATGCGGCCGGGAGGTCGCTGCTCACTTGGACTCGCAATAGTATCTCTGGATATGAACTGGTGGAAATTGTGGTTTATCAGATGAATAAGCAGGTGATTGCAAGGTCAGGGGAAATGTTTTGAGATACTAAATTGATGCAGGAGCCTCCGCGATCCAAGATTTGGTACTAACGACCCTGCAATTCTGTGCAGGGGCTGTTCTGGGTCATCGATTTGGGTTCTTCCACTTGTCTTCAATGTGAGTGGACTGAGTGAGGGCAGAAGCCAATTGCACCTACCCATTTTCCTTTATTTCCAATTCCAGGGGGACAGGGAGCTGACCCGGACAAGATGACGTTTCCCCAGCGGGTGAAGAACATTCTTTACTACTTCTCAGCTCGTTTTCCAAATTTGGAGTAAACAGACCCAAACTACAAACCATTTGTCAATCGCTTTGAGCTGTGTGAAAGTACATATATGGACGCTGTTCCATCAGCAACATTCTGGGCTTTGGATGAGAAATTTGCACTTTCTATCTTTGAGTTCCGCGACCCACAATTGCCGAAACACATGCTACATGTTCAGGATTTCAGGTTGCAAACCCTCAAAGCCCCTCTCTAAAAGAACTAGAGACTTTGTCAGATCGCGCGGAACACGGTATTCATTGGTTTGGATCGACATTGGCGAACCTGGCTGGCAAACTTCCTGAGACATGGGCTGGAAGACATTGGCGCTGCTTCTTGGGGCCCAACGTTCCTCAGAAGGTGATCTGGGAGGTACAAATGGACAAACCAGTTCACCCTCGGCAACAGACAGCCTTACTCTTGGACTGCTGCCTCAAACCCATGACCTCCTGGGTCACCCCAATGACCAAGACTGTTGGCCAGACACGCAATAAACAGGAGGCCACTCTACCATGGCGTGTCTTGTCGGCCTACCCTTAATGTGAAGTGACCAGCAAGGACAATCTTCATTCAGGACTGAAGCAAGAGGTGTGGCCAAAGTCCTGGACACTGCCAACTGGTGAAAGCAAAGGACAACTTCCTGGGAGCCAACTGGAAGGAAGGCTACTCTATGAACCATACCTACAGAGAGAAAGGGATGACAACCCTGTCCCATCCGGCACAGGAGATCAGCCATGAAACCCACCCTGGGACCGTGCCATGTTTTGGATCGAGTTGCTCATGAGGCACAAAGGCGGAGCGAAAGCATCTAAAGGACAGAGTCTTACAAGATGTCGCCCCTCCGATCCTACCACTCGATTGGATGTAGTGCGCATTTTTGCTGGGCCCGAGTTTATTCTTGTTAGTCTTTACTGTTATTTATTCCCCTTGCGGTAAAAGTTTTTGTGGAGGAGAGTGATTTTCAAGAAAGCAAAGTCAAAGGGAATGAGAACTCAATTGGATACCTGACGTTTCTTGTAAAGACAATAAACATTCAAAAACTGGTTCTGTACTTAGGAGTACTTTGTTAGCATACAAACTAATCTTACTCTGGGTCATCCGTAAACTTGCGCTAAGTGGTGTGTAACTGAATGCACCCACAAACCTCATTTGGTGTCCAATGACTTCAGCCAGAGAGGTCATGTTTCTGTTCTGTTCATTTGTTTGTGGTTTGTTAGCTGTCCAGAACACATCAAATCGACAAATATTTTTTTTTTTTTTTTTTTTTTTTTTTTTTTTTTTTTTTTTTTTTTTTTTTTGGTTTTACAAAGCAACTTGATGAAAAGTAGAACTTGAGTCATTATGGTCAGTTATTAATCCAGATTCAGGAATATTTTGTCAATTTCTTGCAGTTTTTTAAAGATTTTTCTTATTCTCTTTTGAACTACTTTTGTTTGAATGAAATGAAATAAGAATCATTCTTTATTAAAAACATTTTCAAAATGACACATGTATCTTGTGATTGTCTATAACAAAGGCTGGGAGATGTTTGAATATTGCTTATAACTTTCATTGATGATATGATGTTGTCATGTTATCATTCCACAAATGTATGTTGTCCAAATAATGAGCAAGGTGTAAAAAAAGCTAATGAAAAGATTAAGTTTTTTTTTTATTATTTTCTTTTACACATATGAAGAGTTTGGTCTCGCATTATAGATTGCTTTGGGATTGGGATGCTGTCGACCCACGGGAACCAATGCAAATCTCACAAGAGTGGGCAGTCTTGACTTTTCTGTGCCCGATACTGGGCAGTCTAAACATAAACTGCGGATCCTGAGATTTGCAGCCCCGACTGGAGACAGAGGCAATTTTTTTAATTTGGAGAAATGTCTAAGTTGTTACTGACACCTGCGAGAGAAGAGAAGTACTGCAGGTGTGAATGGTCAGAATGGACCATATACAGCAAACAAAAATAACGCTGGTAACGTTCAACAAATACAGTATACAATTAAAAAATCCTTATTAATATCATAATAATGATAATAATGATTACAACTATATTGCCCAACCCTATCATTCACAAATATTTATTTAAATTAACAAAATTCAAAAACAACAAAAAATTCACTCTCAAAGCTGTATTTTCTGCATCAAAAAGGAAAACTAAAGGAACATACTGTGTAAATACTTAATAATGGGCTTTGTCTCTGTTAAATAAAGGACAACTAAAATAAATTGTGACATATCAAATTACTGTTTGGTTCCTTGAGGCAGGTGGTATTGTGAAGGAGAACTGCCAAAGCTCAGCAGCTTATTGGTATCTTCTTACACTCCTTATATAGTTGACTTAGTTTTGGGTTATTGTAATCAGATAGCACTTGCATTGTGTTTGCCATCCACATGCAGGGGTGTAGATACTTACCAAGCATTATTCCTTTTTGCTATTCTGTCATCCCAGGCAAAATTTCTTGCTAAAAGGTCTAGTGTGTAACATTTAGGACGACCTATTGGCAGAAACAGAATTTGTTATGCATAGGTATGGTTTCATTAGTGTATAATCACCTGAATATAGGAATCGCATAATATATTTTTAACTTTAGAGTAAGCCTTTTATATGTACAGATGCTGCGCTCAAGACCACTAAATGCCACTACACACTGGACAAATTATTATTATTATAATTATAAGTTTAATTAAAAACGTTCACGAAATTAGAGTTAAATTTTTTTAAGGCTCAGTAATTTCCTAAAACAGCTGGAGTCACATTAACTTTTATCAGACATAACTCAAACACAAGTAAATACTGCATTTGTTGGGGACTACTTTCAGCTGCAGATTAATCCACATTTAATGCACTAGTGAATATATGGGGCAGTAGGACAGTGGTAAATAAGGAACATGTCACCCAGTGCTACAGTGTAGCTCAATGTTTTACATTTTTGACCAACAATGGAGCTCTATGGCACATAGGAATAAAATATATCATGCTTTGGATACAGTACACACACAATGACTGTAAGATACGTTAATTGTTGGCTTAGAAAAACATAGAATATCACCAGACTTAACTTTAATTGTGGCTAATGATTGCTCTTTATTTGATGTTTTGGACTGTGTAACATTCTGTAACTTTGCCTTCCACCAGTGAGGGCATGTCCTGCAGCTACAGGTGAGTCAAACCTGTCACACCCAGGCCAGAGAAACTGATCACACTCAAGAAGAACAAACTGGAACAAATGAAAAATATCCTCCAGCATTTCAGTTATTCCTTGATCACAATTTTTGAAAAATTAAAGTTTAATTTTTGCATTTTTTAAAAGGTAGATTGTCCC
>NW_023339718.1:21124286-21124479 GCF_004916995.1 Morone saxatilis
TTTATTTCTATATAGTAGTTATTTTTTTACTTTTACAATTTAATGCTTATTATTGTTGCTCCTGTTTTTTATTATTCTCTTTTCAAATTATGAAAACATAAAGATCGCTTCTGACAGAAATAAAGGCTCACTGAAGCAGAAGTTCAATAATAGAAATAAACAGGAAACACATCTGCACACTGTGCAATATTTA
>NW_023339718.1:21124579-21134687 GCF_004916995.1 Morone saxatilis
TCTGAAAGAAATTCTGACAAGTGAGGTAAGGAGTTAGATCTTAAGTTCAAGATTATGCATCAACTTAATAAACAACTCAAAATAAAAATAAAATTTTCAGCTACTTCGTATGTTTAGAAATATGTGTGCCGACTATGAGCTGATATGACTGATATTTTACTGAAGACTAAGGTTTTAGTCTGGAACACAAAAACTGATGAATGATTGAAGTCAAACTGGACTGGGTTTAGATAAAGAAGTATCCTGCCATCGATGTTCTCAAGACCCCTTAGCTCCTTGCAACCTGTGATTAAATGAGCCTGTCATCTAGAGTGTTTTATAAAATGACGTGATTTGTTGCAGAGGTCCGGAACCTTAAGAAGAACTCAAACTGTAGATTCCTCTCAGTTTAGTCTGAAAAACATCCACTGAGGATCAGTGGAGCTCAGCATTTGGTTATAAGGTTGAAGGTCTTTGAGAGATGGTGATTCATGTCATCATCAAAACCACTGAGCAGAGTTTGTGAGTAGTCCTGCTTCCATGACAGACTCAAGAGGACTGCTTATAGTCCTAAAAAGCTAGAACTAGAGATGTGCTGATAAAATTGTGTTCTACTCAAATTCATTTTAATTCATTTTGATGTACAGTTTAGAAGAGGTTTGATGCAGGACAAGTTTTTAAATTTGAAAATCAAAAGCTATGATCATGCTTCTCAAATGAAAGGGGCACGTTTCTATTCAAGTGTAGAGGGGCCGAATATGTAGTACCCTCGAATATATAGTCCTCACATGCCCATATGGCATGTATGGTCTTACATTTTGGATCACATTTCGGACGTCGACGCGCATATCCATATGGACCTGTGTGGACAAGGGCAGATAATAAAATTTACGTCACTAATATCCTGTCGCTATGCCGCTACGAAAGTATCAAGGGTTGAAATTACTTTTAAGTCATTATTTCCTAGTTTAATCAATTAAAATACAAGCCAAATGTTCTCATGATTATTGATATTGGTTGTTGTCGTGTACTCTACACAACAGCAACATTTCCTGGCTCTGAAAAATACCACCTAATCACAGTTGAGAGCAAGACTTACTGTTAAAAGATCCAGTCAAGCGCAGCCAAGACAAACTGATGCATAGCACTCTTTATGCAGAGTATTTTCCTTATTCTTTTGGCAAACTGAGGTACACTGCTGCAAGACTTGCATAACTCCCAGTTTTCCTACAGCTCAGTAATAGTTTCCTGATTACACAACTGCACAGGGTGGGAATTCCAGCTACTAAACCCAGGAGGTTTACAAAAGCTGTTTGCATTCAGTTCCCTGTCTCAGGTTTCACAGCTTTGTGTTTATGTACATGTTTTGCTCAGTTAAGATAGGTGTCCAACTATAAAGGGGATTTAATAGCAGCTGCCTTTTGTATTTACACGGTCAAAGGTCAGAGGACCTTTCCAAATAGTATTGTAACTGTTTGTGTAGCAAGAGTAATTTTGTCCTCAGATTCCTCCCTAACATATAAATACTACTATTGCTACTATTACAAGTACTTTTTATGTTAGTTATAAATAACTTTGTTTGGATACCTGAGAGTTCAGAGAAGTGCATTAAATAGCCAAGACTACCTGTAATAAAATAAGTGTATTCTTTCTCTGTTTAAGAAAAAGTCCCTGGCCATTCCTACATTTCTGAAAACAGGAAACATGAGGCTATTTTGTGAGCTGATAAGCAGATATTTACAAAATAATTACTCAATGATCTTGCTTTAATTACATAGAACATGTTTCCTGTTGCCGTGAAACTACTCAACCAAACCTCTAAACGTTGATTTTCTTCTCACAGTTCATAAGCCGAACTTTAGGAGCACCATATTTGTGAAAGGGCACAGTTTCAAGTAAAGATGCTCATTGCATTCATTTAGCCGTGTCCTGTTGTTGAGCTTTTCAATAACGAAACATCTGGAAGTCTCTATCTGGCTCTGTGAGACTGTAAGACCACAACATCCATCAGAAAGTAATCAGGGTTAAGCTGACCAGTCTATTCATGCACATATACAGTAATATTCTTCCCATCCAACATGAACAATATTGTATTTACATACCACCAGCCTATTTCTGCTTCTAAAACTCTTTTATTGGTCGGGTTTTTGATCTAAACACTTACCGAGCGTGTCCCAATGAACAGTTTTCACATGTCAACTCGAGTTTGTTGTTTGAGCGCCCAACTAACCTCACAGCAGACGGCTGACTGACTAACTATCGTCCAGCTCCGACAGTCAGAGCAGCTCTGGGCGTGTTGGCACTTAAGTAACACGACTAAAGTCCAGAGTGTGTATGGTATGCAGCAGCAGGTTTGTTACACAACGGAAAGCTGATTGAGAGTCTCACATGGGAAACTCTGCGTTTGAACTTAAGATGTAGTACTGAGATTAGGCTGATATGCGGTTGCAGGTTAATATGGAGCAAAGGCAAATAAACCCGACAAGAAGACTGGAGTGATTTCTTTTGTTTGTTTTATTCCTTATTTAATCATATTTCCCACTTTTTGTCCTTTCTGTAAACACATTGCATCTTTAGTTTAAGTAGCAGCTATGACTCTTACAGTTTTTTAGTCATAGTTTAAATAATGCTTTACGAAGGTCTCTGATGGAAAGCTTGCTTCAATAAATAAATATTGCACAGTGTGCAGGCGAATCTCTCTGTAACGAAATTCCTCACGACAAATCGACCTGATTCTCCGGAAGCATGTGATCCAGGTCCATCATCTGTTGTTACAGCTATTCAAGATGTACTAACGTCAAGTCAGCAATGTCATACCTATTCCCCAATACAACGTATCCAATACATAACAATATAAATTCTACGTGCCTAGTACTCGCTCATATTTTTAGAAATATGTGTGCCGCGCGTGGAGTCCACTCAGCCAGTAATTCTGAGCCACGGCTTGTGCAGAAATTTATGCAAACACTAAAGGTTTTTAGGTCCATGAACACATGAATGATGAATAATGGACAATACAAGACACATAGACACAGAGGTATATAGATAGAGTTAACAAACCCTGCCATAAACAGATGATTCTCCAAGAAAACACCCTAGCAATCATATTAGACATATTTATAGAGACATAGTTGAGTGATATAATACTTAAAACTTCCACCCCCAAATGTGAACACTACCAGCACTTTGGTCCAACAGTCCACACATGATCGTTCAGTGGTGTTACTTTATTCTCATAAACAGTCTTTGGCCGGATACAAGGAACGGGCTTGCAGACATACGGAATTAATGTCAAGCTGATGTAATCTGCCCCAGCTGATATGTTTAACCGACAAAAGGGATAGTCATCATGGGCAAAAAAAACAGAAAACTGCTGCCTGTTTTGGACATTCCTCTTTGTTGAGACAAAACAGGGCCAATTATAGTGTGAAACACAGGCCAGGTTCATTAGGTTTACAGGCTAATGTGAAATTAAATGTGTTAAATGTCAGCAGGTTGACCTAAACCTCACAAAGTACATCTTAGGATGACGCAAACTGTTAAAAGTGGAGCCAACGACCTTGGTGAGTCACAAATCAATGTACAGGAGATAGACCCTTTCATTTAGTTAGCAACAAGACCTTTCCTCTGGTGTCCCTCTTAGGGCAAAGTTTACCCTTTGTGCCTTATTTGTTGTAAAAAAAGCAAAGTTGTGTGGATATAAACTTTTGTGATTTTTTTTGACGGATTAAAATTGACCTTCTAAAGCAATATGTGATTGATGAGTCATTCTTCTCACTGTTGAGAGCACAAATGGTGATATGAGCTAAAATGTAATGTTAGCGATCCCCCTTTTCTCTCTCCACCCTCCTGTAGGTTCCAAACCATGGCAACCATGTTGGCTGTGGATGTGCTGGGCTGCACAGGGACGACTGAGGAGAGGGCTGGTCTGCTGCATAAAATCATCCAAATCGCTGCCGAGCTCAAGAGCACCATGGGCAACATGTTCGGCTTCGCTGCAGTCATGAGAGCCTTAGAATTGCCGCAGGTAAACATATATCACACAGACTGGATATTTCCTTTTACAATCATTTTTGGGAGAGACAGGAAACATGAGGAGAGTGAGGATGACATGCAACAGAAATCCCTGCATTAGACTAAACTCGGCTATAGTTGACATCTTAACACATTGTGTGTCATCAAGGTGATGATACTGTTCATTAGCTATAGCCAGCAATAACCCCTTACCCTTTGTACATAAAAAACAATTAACACTGTCATACATTGATAATGCTGCATCATGACCATATTATCTTTGGTGTTATAAAACAACAAGGATTGCTTACTGATTAGGCTATCTGTGTCCTGTGTCCTTTATGTAAAAGTTGACTTGACAAGTTGGATATCATAAATGCCTTATCTTTATAACAGTAGGTTATAAAGTCTGTAATTGTATTTGTCATTCATTTTTGTGTCTCCGTCCAAGTGCAACTGCAAGTGTAAAACAGTCACATGATCTGGAAACCATTACTGCCCGGGTTTTAATGGTGATGTTTTTTCTGTCTCTCAGGTGTCCCGTTTGGAGCAGACCTGGATGGCGTTACGGCAGCGACACACAGAGGGCGCTATTCTCTATGAGAAAACTCTGAGGCCGTTTATGAAGAGTCTGAATGACGGGAGAGGTAGAGGTTCTCCTACACTGCACTATTTCAAGCATTAAAAAAACAATCAAAACATTGTTATATACTGATTCCTTATGGTCCATTTGTAGAGCACACCTTCCTTTATAGAAAAACACTGACTCTGTGTGTCTGTCCTCCAGAAAGCTGTCCGCTGTCCAACACCACTTTCCCCCACGTCCTACCCCTCCTGTCTCTGCTGGAGAAGAGCATGGCGGTGGGTGAGGGTACAGAGCCGTGGGAAACAGTGGAAGTTGGGGTAGACGTGGTCATGTTCCACCTAGGGGCAGCAAGGACCATCGCTCAGCTGGGGGGCATCTACCGCTCCAACGCTGAGAGCAAACTCAAAGGTAAGAGAGTGGAAAGAGGAGAAAATACTGGTGTGTTGCCCTCTTTGACATTGTTGATAATGCTATGCTCTTACAAAGGCTATGCGATATTGATAATTAGAAATCCTGTAAATATTTCCAGGACTACCTTTCTCATAGACAGCAGTGTGAGATTTGGGGAAATTATGACTCTGCATTTTTACCACTGTCAAGGAGGGTTCCACAAGGTTCAATATTGGGTCCTGTCTCGTTCACCATTTATATTAACAATGTCACATCCTTTATAACTAATTATAACGCACATATTTATGCAGATGATACAGTTCTCTATTGGTTGTTATGGTGATGTTGCCTATAGACACACGTCTGCCTCCACTCTTAAACCCCTAGATTCAGTTTATCACTCTGGTGACAGTTGTTACACTCATCATTTCATCTTGTATGAAAACAACAAGATATCACTCAGCTAACCCAACCTGGTTAAGGCGTTCATGTAAAGTGAGTTGCAGTTATCAGAATGTTTCCATAATCCAGTTAAAACTTTAAAAAAAACTAAGAGAATGCTGAGATCTTTGGTGTACTGTCATTGCCAGTACTAGCACTAGTCAACCCATCTAGATGACTTAAATAAACATGAATAATTAAAGCCACACTAACTGGTGTTTTGAAAAAGTCATCTAAGATGTCAAACAGCATGTTCTGAAACAAGACATCTATCCCTTCCTTTGTGCTGCAACTTTTAAGTCATTTAAGTACAAAAGCTCAATAACATAACACTGATATTGTCACTTTTAATATAGATGTTAAGCACAAAATACATTTTATTATTATTTTAACCAAATACACCAACAAACAAGATAGTAGACACTGAATTATTATAAGCAAATTCTAAACTCTGCTGTTGATCTATCGGTGGTGGTGACATGATGTTGATATTGCAGGTTTCCAAGAGCAGTCGGAGGTCCTGGAGCTTTTCCTGACTGATTTCCAGATGAGGCTGCTGTGGGGGAGCAGGGGAGCCGAGGAGAGCCAGGTTCTGCGATATGCCAAGTTTGACCAGGTGCTGACCGCCCTGTCCAACAAGCTGGAGCCGCCAGTCCGACCACACTGACACCAGACCTGTTTTTAATACCTGTTTACCCTGGATGAGCACTGTCTGTTGGACACTGAGCAGCTCCTCTCGGCAGTCGGGGTTCTGATGCCTAGCTCAAGTGCAACTGGAAAGTCATTAAAAAGGGAGAGGATGATGACATACTGATGATGAACACACTTCATAAGCATGTAGACTCAAGACATCTGAATCAGAATTAAACAGTACACCTTTGTCGGTGCTTGTTGGGATTCGGATTTCTGTTCAAAAGCACATAGAAAGGATGAATGTTAGCTCAAATTTGTTCTCGTTAAATGATTAATTTGTCATATCAGTATTTTCTGTAGTTTTGATGCTGAGCCCAAATGATTGTTGCAGGTTGGTGGGGGCACTGAAAGTATGAGGTAGTACTGCACCCTGGAGGACAAAAAACACAAACTCAGAGTTGGTAAAATGTAGTCTTGTGGCATCACAGCTCCTGCTTTGGAGTAATGTTGTTTTCACACAAACCATCCTCAACACAGTCTCATTTACCACTACCTGTATTCTTAACAGAGTATCAGTGTGTCAGTGGCAGAGTCAGAAATCAACTCTATCTTGCCAGCATTTTGTTGAATATGTTTAAGTGTCTTACCAGAGGACTTAATCTGTCTCACAATGAACCAAAATGTGAACATAAGATATCAGTGTAAATATGTGGTACTTTGGGAGGTTCTGTTGAGCTCTTGTTCCAGGAGGGCTGAGAGTTCATAAAAATAGTAAGTGCGATGAGGCTGTGCCTCAGTTTGTTTGGTTACTGTATAGAAATGTTTGTATGTCAGAAGGCCGGACCTTCAGCAACTCTATGAACTGTATGTCATATTGTACAACCCAATAACAGAATAACTTTGTATCTACATTTCCATATTTGGTATTATGTTTATGACCATGTGTTAATTATTAGGATATACTACTTTGAAGTGAATATTTAATGAGATTACAGGGGCTGTAATCAGTGCTGGGTCAGTTCACTATCAGTTCAGTACTTTTGTTTATTTTTGAAACTTCCTTTTTGCCTTTTTTCCCCTCTTTTTTCCTGTTAAAAATGAAAGCTGTACAGTTGTTCATGTTATCACACATACTGTGTCTCTCATTATCACTATGTGACACCACACAAGCACGGCCCACTGGTACACACCATTTGTATTACCTTACATAGTATTAATGTCTAATATTTATCTGAAATTTAAAATGTAAATAAACATGTTTACCTAAATGTCAGGCTGATTTATTGGATAAAACTGTCTTATACATCTGTCAGCTACATGCCTGATTCTCATTTATTGCCCTCCACTAACGCTGACCCATGCTAATGCATGCTGCATATTGAGAAACAGAAAACCCAACACAGATTTCTCACACTTATTTGAAGACATTTGGGATGTTTTAATGATCTTTAAGTATTTGTGAATGGGCACCCAGTAAGTATATCACAACAACCTTTCTAAATGAGCTCACAACAAAGCTTTATCTCTTAATGAAGTGGTTGTCTGGCCGTCCTAAAAAGTTTAATTACTAATTTCTGTTGTGTGTCATGTCTGGAAAAAATATTTATACAGTTCTGTTTTTTGTTTTTTTTTGTCTGAGTAGTTACATATTACAATACTTAATTGCATAATGCTTCATAATAGACCATTTCACATTAATTGAACCTTCTACTGTATATATGAAATGTTCTATATTTTATTCTACTGTACTTTTTTTGATTACAGTTTATTAGAAATACAAATGTATTAAGTGTCTAAAGTTTTATTTTTCTGTTGAATGATTTGCTAATAAAACAGCTGTTGCAACACTATTACTAATATACTCTACAATACAGTCTCGAGTGACATGTTGTTCAAATGTGTCCAGTACAGTTACATTAATTCTAATTTAAATATATTTATAATAAAATGCTGCATATACTTGGATAGAAAAATGTCAGTATTTTCTCCAGATGTTGTGTTTTCTGGACTGTGATCCTCCAACGTGTCCAGCGCTCTACGTCTCATGCCAGATTGTCTCTCTGGGAAATGTAGTCCGCACCGTCACTTCGTTACGTGTTTCTGGAAGCGTTCGTCGAAGTAGAAAAACTACAAAACTGACCGGTTATCGTGAGGAGGTCTGTTCCGGTTTCTGTCTGCCAGCAGGCAGCCAAAATGTTGGCCATTCTGTCTGTGCTGTTTTTATACCTTTATAATCCGGTTAGCGGCGTTTTTCAGAAACTTTACTGCACCATATCAGACAGCTGTGAGTGCGACTTTAAGCCCAATATCAAAGGTAAGATAATAATATTATATTATTATTATAACGTTAACATATACCCAACCTAGCTAGCTAACGTTAACTGACGGGTGCTGCCTCTTGTTAGCCAGCTAGCAAGACTGAAAAAGACAGGTTGTCCACTAAACGACAACTTACACATAACATATTTGATGTGTTTTTATTCGTGTGCAGAAAGTTAGTTAGTTAAACTGGTGTTTCAGTGTACAGTGTTGATCAAGAGCTAACGTTAGATAATACTGTTATTTAACAACTGCTTCGCTACTTGGCTCTTATGCTAGCTAGCAAAACACTGAGGCTGCTGTTTAAAGAGTGGAGGAGGAACTACTTTCTCCAAACTGTGGAGAACTGTCTTAATGTGCAGTTTAAATGTGTTCAGCTGTTCACTGTTACTAACCTCCTTTTCTAAATGTACAACTTCTTTCATGGTGACAGACAGACTAGAGCCCATCTACTGTTCTTGAGGCTTGTACTGACATCTGAGAGAAAACACTCAAACAACAAACATATATTGGGGGATTTTTTCCCCTTAAAAATAATTTAGATGCATAAAACAAACACATTTGGTAAGGATCAGTTTAATTTGCTTATCTAGTGCTGCACAGTGTGTAGGAGTGTAGCTCCTGTAGGTTCTTAGTTCCTGGACCAATTTAAAAGATTTTGGAGCACAAGTTATTAGTGGTGTAAGAAAATATTGAAAAATGCTATCTTATTGCAATATTTAGTTTTGAGATATTGTATTGATTTTTGTGTTTAAACCCCCAATCTCTAGACCGCAGCATTGGAAACGTAAACTGAGCTGAACTGTGACTTGGTTTTACTCCAATTCTATGCATATCAGGGCTGCACAGTACACAGCCCTACAAGCTATGTGCTGCGGTATATTGCAACCAAACAGGTGTTGGATGGTTGGTGACATTAACATCACCAGTGTCTTTATTTCCTGACCACCAGACCTGGAGTGGGACCTCTACAAGAATGTTTATGGACAACATCTGGCCCAAGACATAGTGTCAGAGGAGGTGGCAAAGTTTCTTAAGAATAAAAGCCCCGACCGGCCCCTGGTGCTGTCCTTCCATGGCTCCTCTGGGACAGGAAAGACGTTGGTCAGCTCCATGCTGGGAAATCATTTGTACGGCTCGGCGATGAGCAGCCCGTACGTCCATCAGTTTGTTCCGACGCTACACTTCCCCTTGCCTGACCGGGTCAAGGAGTACAGGGTAAGCGGGGATCAGTGTGTAGGGAAATATGATGTGACCACCTCAGCGGTAGTCATAGGTAATTACAGGCTAAAATAAAATTCAAAGAACAGAATAAATGTCTCCAGAAATGAGATGCTGAGAAGTAGGATGTGTCCAGATGCTTCAGTTTGCTAATGTGCAGAAGGAAAATGATGGTGGAATTGAAGTGTTGTCATTATTCGCAGCTTTTGTCACAGTACTGAATTTCCCTCCGTTGGTTTGCAGGAGGAGCTGAAGAGCTGGGTGCAGGGGAATCTTACGGAGTGCGCTCGCTCCGTCTTCTTTTTTGACGAGATGGAGAGGATGCCCCCAGGTCTCATTGACGTCTTGGAGCCCTTCCTGGGGCCCTCCCACGTTGTGTTTCGCACCAACTACCGCAAGGCCATCTATGTCTTCATTGGGTACGCACACTGACACACACACACAAACACACTGACACACACACAAACACACTGACACACACACACACACAAACACACTGACACACACACACAAACACACTGACAC
>NW_023339718.1:21134787-21161763 GCF_004916995.1 Morone saxatilis
TGATCAAACAAGTTAATTTGCCAGTATATTTTAATTTACTGTTACATTACTGTCAGATGAAGCAAACTCAAGTGAGTTTCTCTCTGCAGGCGGCTTCTTCCACTCCAGCATCATCCAGCAGAAGCTCATCACCCGCTTCGTTCCCTTCCTGCCGCTGAGCCGACGCCACGTGGAGCGCTGTGTCCGCTCTCAGCTCTGCCAGCGGGGCAGCTGCGCCCGCAGTGACGTGGTGGAGGCAGTAGGGGGCGACATGATCTACACTCCCGTCCAGGGACAGTACTTCTCCTCTACCGGCTGCAAGGCTGTCCCCGCCAAAATCAACCTCTTCCTGTGAGTCGTGGGGCGAACTGTTTGTTGGTATTAAAGGACTGAAAGGGAGACTCATTCTGAGGACAGTCGGTGACAAGAAACAGATCTCTGAGGCTGTTTGAATCAGTTTCGGGTCGGGGNNGGGGGGGGGGCTGAACTCACTACCCCCCATATTCAAAGCCATTTCTGTGCTGTCAATGCTGAGTTTCTCTAAAGGCATCGCTGCTGGTGCAGTCGGTACACGTCCTATTGAGAGCACAGGAGACTTTATTCCCTGAGCGTTATTCAGTGTCAGACCTGGAGTCCTGTCGCGCTCTACCTCAGACCCAACTCTGCTTTTAATTTATGAACTTATGAAGTTGGTACATGTCACATTACAGTTGCTGTTGGTTTGCCATGAGCGGTCATCAATCAATTTGTTTTTAAGCTTTTTTTTATCCAGTATTTATTTCCATAACACCAGTCTCTTTTCACGTTCATACAGTCATACTATTCACTGCGGGAAGCTTCCCAGTTCGCCCACAGGTGTCCACAGCAGATCCTACCTGGAACAGCCAGAGCGTCTCTTTCCAGGCTCCTCTGTTAGCCCACTAACAGCTGCTACAAAGCAAACAAAGAGTTCCTGAGAGAGAGCGAGAAAAAAAGAATTGTATTTTAGCTTGATTATGATGCATTGTGGCTTTATTTTTTTATTTTAAGAGGGTTGGGATGTGAACTCACTCAGCTTGTGTAAAAGTGAAAAAAAACCTTTAGAATAACAAATACAAGGTTTTCATTTTAAGTGATTAGGATGTAAGTCCATGTAAGATGAGAAATATACCAGAGCTTTAAGTAAGGAATTTAGGGCAGGTGTTTTAGCTCATTCCATCATTAGTTTTGAACCAATAATGAGAATATCTACCAATACAAGTCCTTTAATAAGAGCTCAGTTATTATCAAAATATCAACTCCCTCAATAAATGCATCTAATGATCTCTAAATAATCAGTATAACACATCATCCAAACTAAATACAGTATGTATTGAAATTAAACCATGTCTTATAGTATCTATGGAGACTGGACTTAAGGACTGAAGAGTGCCATATCTATCATATCTGATGCAGAAGATGATGGAGATTTTACTTGAAAATAGTATCACTGCTGTCCAGCAGGGTTGATGTCATAGCTTTGAGCACATCATCATTTCTGCCACCAGGTGGCACTAAAGGCTTCTTTTTGCCTTGAGTAGAAGAGGTGAAGCAGAGTTCACCTATAGCTCTGTGCATTTTGATTCACTTCATCTGGTATGAGTGAGTTCAGTTAAAGATGATACTTGTTTCTTTAATGTAGAATGTGTTGTCTGTGTGTTTAAACACAATCAAAGTGCACTTTACTTTCATGGAGGATAAAATGGCTCTGATTTATTATTGAGAAAAAACTGTTTGTCTCACTCTGTGAAGGCAAAGTGTGTGATGAGAAGTCAGTATGCACCTGCCAAAATGAATACTGTAGTTGCCATGAGTTTGAATTGTTTAGGACTAATTAATGATTGTAAACCATTAATAATTTGTTGTATCAAATGACGGCTGCAGCAGAGTCAGACAATTAAAATGCAATGAAAATGATGCTTAATTGAATTGACAAGTGCAGCACTGTGCAGTATTGGAGCAAAGACACATGGACATAGAAACAGATGAATATTGACACACAGTGCAGACAGTCTGAGATATACAGGCCTTATATATTGTTCAGTCAGCGGTGTCAACATTTTCTAAATGAAACCATCAGTTTTTAGTTTAATTTCCCTCCTTCCAGTACACAGAGAAGGTAGCCTGTAAACTTCCACCAGACACCATGCAAATAACGCTTGTTTTTGGCATGTAGTTTTAACTGTGTTCAGAGGCCAGGCAGTGAGAGTATTAGTGGCAGACTTCTTACCCTGTAATAATAAAAGATATAATCTCCCCTTCAAGCTACAGCAGTCATTATCAGAAGTTATTTTTCTTTTTGAACACTTCTGGCCTCTTCCATAGGTTACCTGACCACTAAGTTTCCAGTTTCAGCCTCTGAAGTGTCTGGTGTTGCTTACACTAAAGCCAAATGCAACTTCTGGTACTACAGTGATGAAAAAATAAAAATTCCAATAGCAAATTAAACTGTTGTTCTGTTCTCTTTCAGACCCTTCAAGAAGAATGCACTAAATAGACTATAACATGTTTCCGTCTATATCGTAAAACTACACACTCATTTTGCATTTTCACAACATTTTCACAATTGAAGCCTACAGAAAGTCACTTTTGCCATTTAATAAGCAATACTGGACAAACACTGGATATTCTGCATCGTTCGCAGCACTGAATGTGTGTCACAGAGTGTAAGTGACACAACTGGGGAATATCGTCTTTATATGTAGGTCTCTACCAAGGAGCTAAATTAAACCCTTAAAGAAAGCTTGCATTGACATAATAACTGATTACTTTGAATCTCATTTTATGAAGCTGTTGGGAAAAGCTTCAGAGTTAACAGTTAAGTGAAGTGTTCCATGAAAAAAGACGTGTTAAGAAAAATAAGATTTGAAAATAACACTACAGTATTGATTGATTTCTATTGCCATCTTTTTACATTCCACACTTCACTCATGTTCCACAATAATGTAATGTTTGAGGTAAGGTATCAGTGTTATATAAGCAGGGTTTACCAGTCTTTTTTACACTGTGAACTATTTTTTCATTGCTAACTAGCTAAATTGGGGTCAGTATTTTATTGTGATTTCTGACTAAAATTAAAGGTAATACAGACAGACCTCTCACCAACATCCAGGTAGTGGCCTCAGCTTCCATGTACTGCTGGAGGCTCCGAATTACACTTTGCATAAATGTTGGAGGTGTGACAGAAAGTAATGAGTAGAAGTGCAACGCAGACAGTTTAAGGTAAAAAAATAACAATATCCTATAATAGCTTATAAAGTTACATAGTATTGCTCTTTTTTCCCCCCATCATATTGTTTCCCAGTGCCCAGTGTTCTGAGGCCAGGTACCCCAGGGCTTGGGAATCTCTGCTCGATAGCGTCACTAATGGCCAAAAACCAGTGGCCGTCGATTTAAGAAAAGGTGGAATATACACAAATCAGATTCAAGGTAAAAAAAAAAAAAAACCTGATCAAAACCAATCCTGTCATAAATATCCAGTATCTCAGATCTCTTCTACAGGCATTTTATCAGAACTTAAAGGGGACATTGATTCCTGAAAACTGCTGAAGTATTTATACATGTTGTTTTTCTCCACCTGTCACTGATGGAGACTGAGTGGAGCTGCTGTTTGTCACCTTCTCTGAGCTCTGAACAGGAAGCAGAGGAGATGTGATCTCCCTGACAGTAGCTCTGCTATCTGCTTCAGCAGGAAATTAATAGTTTCTCCATCGGAAATGAACAGGTGTCAGAGGTCTTTAGTATTCTGTGTGTGTGTGTGTGTATGTGGACGTGTGTGAAGTCCACTTGGTCTGTGGGAACATTTTGGGTTGTGAGGACATTTCAAGTGGTCCACACAGGAGAAAGATGATATCAGAGTTTAAAAAATTGCTTCTTTTCCTATTTAATGAATTTTCTGATTCATTCCTTGTCACCAATGATTGATCTGGTTGAATAAATAAATACATGATTATTGTTAACTTGGATATAAATGAAGAGCTGAACACAATAAGTTAAAAACACTGTCTCCAGAGTCACAAAAGAATTATAGTTGTGTCTGTTCATTCTGACAGAGAAATGTCGTTTTGTGCAAGATTCAAAATATACCTTTAAGCATCTTCACGGGTCCAAACCCACATCCTCTGGGCAACCTAAAGTCTCAGTCTCAGACAGGGACAGATTTGATGCACTTGCTGTGATGGAACCTGCCGAACCTGCTAAACAGTTTCCTCAAAGGTTAGAAACATCAAAGCCAGCTTTGAAAAAATAGACACAGAGCTTCAAAGTTAATTCTTAACATTAGTGCGACAAAGGCAAAATCTTAAAAGTGTTTTCTGGAACTCTCAACAGCATCTTTTGATCTTCTTCGGCAAATTGTGTTTACCCAGTTGTTCTTTATATGAATCCATATATGACCTCTCTATCATGTGATTCAGGTGACTGAGCCTGGACAGACAGGGCAAGAGCACATTGATGAACTGCATCTGCCACATAAATGTTATGTTGCATAGTTCTATCTTAAGTTATGCTACGTTGCATTACACAAAATCAGCTGCCACATAATTTACATTGTTAGTTTGTTTTATTTTATACTTACGTTGCACAACTCATCCGCCACATGAATGTATTGTAATGTTACAGTGCACAATGTTACTTTATCTTACATTGAGTGTAGAGTAAGTGTAAAAAAATTACATTACACTAAGTTACTTTATACTCTTATGTTACATTACACAAAAGTGTTGAATGCAATATGTTACCTTCATATAATACGTTGCATTGTATTTACATAAGTTAAGTTTTGTTAGTGTCTACTTGCTGATTAGGGTCTGGAAAAATCTAGGAAGTGGAGTTTTTCGTGATGGGAATTCCGACTCACCACTTCTGGCTTTTATAATTCATCCAAATTTAGCAATGTTTTGACCTATGACTGGTATGTGTGCACATATATATCTTAATTATCAATGTAATTAATCCAAACTATTATAATGTCCAGAATACCATAATTTCATGTTTGGTATAAAAACCTTAAATATGGTAAAAACATCTAACACGTGTATTGTGCGTTTTATTTACACTGACCTATGTTTTGTATGTTGCTGACTGGCGCAACACACACAAGTCTCACCATGCTTGGGTCTTAATATTATTACCAAAGTGACATGTTTCTGGGTCATATTTAACAAATACTGGATCATCCTATTATTATGTCTTTTTATTATTATTCAAAAAATAAATTGTCTCTCAGACGGGAGCTGGCTCCCATCATCCACTTAGTCGTTCACAAACACCACATCACTGTAGGTTTATATAAATTAAATCTTCGGTATACAGTATTTGTAGAAAAAAACTTCAACATGCACTGGTTTGGGACGTTTTGTTGGCTTAGAGGTTTAAGATGCTGACCATGTAATTGCAGCATCACAGGTTCATGCCCTTTCATGGACCTGTGCGGCTCATCATCCCTTCTCTGGTTGCTGTGTTTAATAAAGGCAAAAAAAAAGCTCCCCTCCCAAACACACTGGTTTGCTCCTTTAAAATTAAAGCTTGTCGCTCAGCATCAACAGACACCTTTAAAGTCACTGCCAAACTTCACCAGCTGCTTTGACTCAGTTTTCTCAGCCAACTCTGTTTCTTTGTTGGCGTCCAAATTTTGACTTGCTACCTGCTGCATGTGACCAACCTCGCAACATTTTGGAAACATCTCCCCGTCCTGACGACACCCTGTCGCCTCCTATATATGCCACATCTTGGCCTGATCCTGCCGTGATGACTTAATTAACCCCCCACCCTCCAACCCACCCACCACCACACAAGCCGTGTGGAGGGAAGAAGAGGGGTTCGAAGGTCAGCTTAGAGCCTCTTTCACCCCAGCTGCTGTATCGCATTCTCCATCCTTCTGGACAATTGAGACACACACATAACATAATAATGCCCCGATGACCACCACACACACACACATACTCACACACACACAACTCTTATGACCTCTGCAGCCTGGCATTTTCACATGCTCCCTGCCAGAACAAGCTGGACTCTTCTTTTTGACTATTGCGGAGCGAGCGAGAGAGGATACTTGAAAGGGTGGGAGAGACGAGGGGAAGATATTCAGGAAGGAGGAGCCGGGGTCCAGCTGGTCTATTTTCTTCTTTCCTTCCCTTCTTCTTCTTCTTCCAGTCCCCCACACACACACACATTTTTCTTCATCTCTCTTTTCCTCTTCCTTCCCCTTCTCTCTCCCTGTTTCCTCCCCTCTCCTCCCCCATCACAAATCGGGTGTAAAAAAACACTTTCACCTCCTACTTTACCTCCTCACCCCTTCCCAGCCCTCGCTTCTTCCTCCCCTCCATCGGGGGTGCAGGGCAACAATGGGACGCTGCTCCTTCCTCCCCCATGCCCTCCCCACCCACCTCCACATCTGTGAGTGCCCCTCTGTCTCCTCATTCTTCTCCCTAACCGCTCCATTATTGGGCCTCTTTCACTTGTAAATGTGGCCAGCGATACTTCTGATGGGTCTTTTATGCACGCGGCCGGGGTCAGGAGAAAGGTAGGGGCAGGAGAGGAGGGGGGATGTATACAATGAGGGGGTGGGTCAGGGTTGAGGGTGTTGAGGGGAGGGGGGTGGTTGGTTTAGGGAGTCTTGTGCTGTTCCTTCTTGCAGGCCAGAGTGTGAGGGGACAATTGTGACAAAGAGTTAAATCCTTTTTTGTGTGTGCAGTCATTTGGGACGGTTGGGACGGGCCCAGCTCTCGCCTCGCATTCCGGCAGCCGACCGTCCCCCAGCAGGACGGAGAAAACGGGACGGGGCTGAGGTGGAGAGACGACTGGAGTGAAATCTCAACAGTCAGAAGTTGTGTACGCACCCCAGAAGGAGGATGTGTCATTTTTTTAAACAAATGAGTGTGTTCAGAGGCCCTTACAGTAGCATAGCATAACAGAACAGAATGCTACACTCTATAGCATGCAACACTGAGGCCTCAGTACGACAGGTGCTCCATCAATATGTTGATGGTTTTTGTATGTTCTATGATCATTTGAGTGTAATTATATGCAACCTTGTCTCCTAAACAAAAATATCTAGAGCTATGCTGGCGGCTCTGTGAGGCTGCTTAAGCTACAGCAAACATCGGCGTGCTAACATGCTCACAACAGCAACACTAAATTGATGTCTTCTTCTGACCTTAACCAAGTGTTCTAAGTTGCCTAAACAGAAGCAAAAACATTCATCATACTTTATGAATGAAAATTTAAAAGCTCGGCTTTTCAGATAAGGGACAATCACAATGAATTAAAACAAGTTTGTGTCAGTAGTTTAAAACAGGGTTTATCAGCAGCTGAAGGTGAAGAAGCAAAGGGCAATAAAAAAAGTGTCCAAAATGACAGGCAAAAAATCCAAAAATGAGGGCTGGCTGCTCAGGCAGTATACACATTTCACACTAATGCAGGGAGGTGAAGGGCAGTGGTGGAGTATATGCTGAGGAAGCTGATCAGGGGAATGAGTGGCAGGTGTGAAGGCAGATGATCGGGTCAGATGGTGGGAGGAGCTGAGGACAACTGTTGGAGGGTGAGGGAATGTCAGGGAATGTGACAACGGGAAGAAAAATTCAGGTGGTATTAAAAGAGCTGGTTGTAGTCATGACAACTGCAAGTGCCAGTGATTATTTTGCAGGTATGTTAAGTCATTTTTTCAGATACCTTTAACTGTAAAAATGTTTCCTACGTTGACAAAAGTCAGGCAGCATTTTATTTCTTCCAAAACATATTTGCAATTCCAGATCAGTAATTTACACTTTCACATTTGTGTGAATGATGGATGTTTTATGAGTGACATTTAAGTACCTGAAATAAACTGATGCAACTAAATCACCAGTATAAACTAAGACACAAACTCTGCGTCTGAGTAGTGAAACCATTGTTGCTGGTCCCCCCCACCAAAAAAAAAGAAGCTTGGAGTTATTTGCCAAGAAATAGTTCCAGCAGGTAATTCCACCACTCCCTGTCCTCAGTGAGTGATGTAACCATGGGACCATGTGTTATTTTTTTAGCTAGCAGTAGGCCTATGGCTTCTGGGATGGCACTGGCGGTCGGTCTGTCAGTCCATGACTTTGGTCCTGATTGGACTATTTCACCCTTTGATGGATTTCAGTGAAATTTGCTTTAGACATTCATGGTGCCAAGAGGATTAATCCTACTGACATTGGTGACCCCCTGGCTTTTCCTGTAGCACCACCATGAGGTTTACATTAGTGGTTTTGAGTGAAATGTCTCAATAGCTATCTGATGCCATGAACATTGGTTCAGATATTCATGCCCCCCTCAGGATGAATTGTAATAATGATCCTGTGAATTTTCATGGAGCAAGCATCAGATCAACATTTTGTTTGACCACTACTTCAAAAGGGGCCGGCACTAAGCTGTATTTAGTTACCTTAAGGTACATGTTATTTTACATATTATGTTAGGAGTATATAATATATATATAATATCAGTTCTGTGACTTTTGTTGTTTATCTTGTCCCTGAGTGGCCTCCATGGTGTCATAGCCTGAACAGTGGTCTGTGGGATTATCTGTTATTTTAGCTTCTGATCTGACCTCTATACACACACATACACACAACCACACACACACACGAGTCTCCAGGACAACAGGTGAACAAAGGGGACACGGCGGGGGGAATGTGAGGCGAGGAGGGAGGCTGGGTGGGGGGAGGTAGGGGGGTTGAAGGGTGACTCCTGGAGAGGGCTGATGGGAGATGAGATGGTGGGGGGGTCAGGTTGACCTTGGCCTCTGCGCGGTGGTCAGATGGGGTGCGAAGGCCACCGGCAGTGAAGGAGGAGGATGAAGAGCAGGGAAGGATAAAGCTTGTGACGCCTCTCGCTCTCTTCGAAACATGGGATGATTAATGACAAAACACACACACAAACACACAGTGCACCCCGGCTGACCCCTGAGAGCCTGCTGCTCAAACAGCGGCCCCGGGTCTTTGGCGTGGTCACTTTCCCAACACTTCTGATTGATGAGCGATTCCTTTCCCACCACAAATTATGGTAATAATTCTGAAAGAGACGTTGAGCCGCAACTCTGCAGCTGCTCTGCACAACTCTCTGATCCCACCGAACAAGTGGAATTACAACTTCACCCGTAACTTTTTAAAAAGCATAGTTAAAGGCAGTTTTTGGTCAACAACATGCTTCCATATGCAGGAATTACTTCTTAAATGTTTTAAAAGTCAAAAACCACAAGTAAAATTCAGATATCTGATAAAGTATACCTCTTTTAATCATCAGATCTATAGGATGTTGGAAATACTCAAGTCCAAAACAAAAATCCCCTCCAGCACAATCCAATTCACTAAGAAATGTTCTGACTTACTATTAAAACCCTTCTAAAGGTATGTTTACAATAAATAAACTCAATGCGAAGCGAATTGGCTTTGTTTTTGAACAAATTTGAGTGTTTTTGCAGTTTTTCCTCATTTTTCCCCTTTTCTATCTCTGTATCAACTAAAAGGATTCATATGGTTTCAAAGTTTTCAACTCATATAACCAAATTTCCCTTCACCTTCACCTCACCTGTGACCCAGACTAAATTTGTCTCTGTTTGTATCCACTTGACTTTTTATGTAATTGTACTGACTCATATGTACTGCATTCAGTATATATATATATACAGAAACTAAAATTTGCTGCAATTTATAATAAGAATGATACAATTCAAGAATTTAATTTTCCTTTAAAATTCCTTTTCTGTAAATTATATCTCCCATAATTATGATCTAAATGCTGTTTCAAATCCTTTTTCACAACTCCACACTGTAACTGGGGTTGAGACTTTGAACTCCCTTTATTTTATGTTGATTATTTCCTAAAACCAGTCAAAGATATTTAGTCTAAGAAATATCAGAATAAACCTTACAAACCCTGTGCATATAATCACAGATTGTAAATTCCCAGAAATATAACTGAGGAACTACAATCCTGTTTATGATTGTCTGTATTGCAAATGATCTGTTTTAAATCATTAGGTCAAAAGACTGAAAATAATAAAAAACAATTTAAAAAAAAGAAGAAGAAAGGAATATTGCCATATTCTCTTAGCTGTTGCACCTGTGTGAGTATGGTGCTTGTTCCCAGAAACCTCTTGAACCTTGCCTCATTACACATAACTTTAATAAACTAAAATAAAAGGTATTTTAAATTGAAATGATCTGGTAATTGCCTTGTGTCTGCAGATAGACTACTCGCAATGTGACAGTAGTTATAATGTAAGACAGTGGTGCAAACTAGAGTAAATGAGAGATGCCACATGTGCTTTAGGACGTTCACTCTGAAGTAATTTGTATTTTAATATCTCTCCACTTCCCCCACAGTGAACCTGTGTATTTAAATATAAACATGTTGAAAGTGTCAAGTTCCCAAAATGAAACACAGAATGGCGAAAAGCAAAAATCACCAACATATCACCACACACGATGTGTTCAGGTACCAGTTACTAGAATCTTTACAAATGGGATCTTTGGTGCTTTCAAGAAACTGAATCAAGAACTTCATGGTTCTTGTCAGTGATGCGGTTCTTAATTATCGCCTTGATGCTCTACCTTTATACTTGAGATCCCAGGGACATTGGGAACTGACCTCAGTTTGGCCTTTCTGTTGCAAGCAGGTCAGTGTTAGCTGTTGGACTTGGACCAGCGCAGCACAGTAGCTAGTTTTTAAGGACTTTTTTTTCTACACTGCAAAAAAAAACTCTTAAACTTGTTGATATTGGTCTTCTCTCCTCGTCTATTAAAGCATCTGGTAGACGACAGCAGAGACATGGCAACTTCCAGCAAAACACCCAACATGTCCTCCTCTGGCCAGGCAGTAAGTGTTGCTTAAAATAAACAAAGCAGATGATTGGCCGGGAGGAGGTGGTGATGTCAGAGCGCCCCTGCTGAACCGCAGCTGTGCGTGAACAGTGGTGCAGTGTGGGGGGGACCGGCTGCTGTTTGGTACCAATAAAGGGGTTGATGATGGGGGGGTGGAGGTGGCGATGGTGGCTTGGTCAGAGACGGGTGCAGACGTCCCGGCCGCCTCCAGCCAGTGTCCAAAGGGAGGAAAAAATGGCGGCCAAGAAAGCAAAAACTCCCGCTCACAAATGTTTAAGTCACACATGAAGCATTTCGTGTGTGGGTGTCGTGAGGAGCCCTTCACCATTCTGGTGTTTTGAGCATCAAACATGGCTGCCTGTTCTTGTTTCTGCTGCGAAACGCTGCAGAACGAAGCAGCAGAGCGGTGGTGACATTTTGCAGGAGGTGATGGGTTGGTGATGATGATGCGATTTGGGGAGGGGGTGTTTATATGTGTGTGTGGAGGTAGGCGAGGGAATGGGGGAGTAAGACAAGGGGGAGTGCTGCATCATATGGAAATCTGCAGTCCCTTTCCGCCCCCAAACCCCCAGAATTAACCCACTTCAGCCTAGCTAGCACTCAGCGGCTATTCGCCTCCAATTGTACCTGTGAACGACTGACAGCAGATTGTGGATGATGCACAAGGATGCAAACACACACACACACACACACATACAAATGGCCTCTTCGCTCGTTACTACAAAGATGTCACATGTCTTCGTGGAGTCACAGAAGGTCATTTCCAGCGATGGACCTTCAACATTCTTACACGTTTCTCAGACGTCCGGTCTGTGAGATGCTGCTGCTGGAGTGTGTGTGTGTGTATGTGTGCGTGTGTGTGTGCGTGTGATGGGAAGGAGGGAGGGAGGGATGCTGGGAAGGAGGTCGTGATGTGACGTCACCCCAGTGATGCTCCCACACCTCCTCCTCCTCCTCCTCCTCCACCCACATCCGGTCCCCTCCCTTCATCTCCTTCTCCATCCTCCCTGCCTTTTACTCTGCGGCGGTGTGTGTGTGTGTGTGTGTGTGTGTGTGTGTGTGTGCCACAGTGATGACACAGCCTGGGTCATGTGACTGTGGAGGTGGTTGTGTCGGGTAGGAGGAGGAAGAGGAGGAGGAGGGGGACATGAAGGAGGAAGTGACTGACCCGGAGCAGAACACAGCAGGACGAGAGCTGCTTGACGCCGTCCAACATGGAGGCCGAAACCGGAAGAGGAAGCGTTTTTGAATGTTTTAACGCTGCGTCAACGTCCGTAATCACATTTATGTTCAGTCAACCCCCCTCAGCTGAGATATAGGCCTCTGATGAGACGTGGAGACGAAGACAGAGATGAATCTGTGCTTTTTTATTTATAAAGATCCTCGCCCTACTTGAAACAATGAAGAGGATCTCAGGCAGCCAAATTTAATTAAATATATGTACACCGGCTCATTTTGACCATTGGTGATGCTGCAGAGGCTTTATAAAGCCTTCAATCAGAGAGAACATTTGCTCCACAGTAGGTAATATTATGAGAAAAGATGGATTCAGAAAGAAATTGACATTATGGAGACGGAACAAGCAGGAGGAGAGGTTAAATCATATTTAAAGTGCTCACAGGAGAACCAGGAGTCCCATTTTAGCTTTTAAGACTGAAAACAGACTGAAAAAAGCCCAGCAATCAGTCTATACCTCATCAGCCGATGCCAGCAAGGTTAAATGGCTGTAATGATCTCTCTAATCATTACACTGCTCTCCTAATTGTTTCCTCAAGATATCTTTGTCATCAATATCACTGTCGATACTAATCAATTCCTTGTTGAGGCGCCTGAAGTAACCCTCACTGCCAGAGTGAAGCTTCAGCTACATCAACACTTCCACTAGGTTTTATGATTTTTTTTTGGTGTAAAATGATGAAGAATGGAGACTGTTTTAACAAATTGGTGGGAAATAAAGAGAGGGTTGGTCTGATATTTGAATCCTGATCCAAGCTGCTGAAATAATGAAATTTGTTCTCTTGTTGAATCTTTTATCACCCAATTTTTTTCAAAAGAGAGTTTTAGTTTCTCAAAAATCCATTTTAAAATATTAATTTAAAACCTAAGGATTGTTAAAAGTTGAACCTAATGAAATAACACAGTGGTTTCCAAACTTGGGAACCAGGAGTCACAAGATAAATATGAGGGGTGGCAAGATGATTACCAGAAAAAAAAATCTGCACAATACACACAATTATAATTATATTTTCAGACTTTCCTCTGATCGTTTTTGAATCTTCAGGCTCTCCAAAGAAAGAAACAAAACCTTTTTAGTTGAATTGGTCACAACCGGTGATAAAGGATTGGCAAGTAACATATTACTTTGTTTTAAAGCCAAAAATATGTTTAAGAGATACAAACTACAATAAAACAGTCAGATTTTGGTACTGAACTCAAACCAAACTGTCAGATGTTTTTTACTTTACCTTTTTATGTTTTTATGGATTCATATTTGGTCTTAAGACTGCAAGCAATTGTATTTTATTTCAGAAAGTCATCAGAACTAATTTTTTTTGGACTCATAAACAGCACTGCGTGTCAAACAAAGTATTAAAAACTGTCCAGAACCCAAAGTTGGCTCTGACCTGGATAATTATTTTATATCATTATTGTTTTTACAGATTTTAGACTGTATTCCATCGAGCCAAAGGTCTTGTTTGGCTTCCTGCTATAAAGACATTTCTATGTCTCAAAGTAAGCAGAACACTATTCACACATCCAGTGTTGAACATTTTTAAACAACGCCAAACCCTTCTCCAAAATGATTTTGACATGAGAAGTCTCCTCTCAGTTTTAACCTTCTGATCCAGCCATGATGGGGCGTTCATTGGCACTGTGTGATTTTCTCCCCAACTTGGGTGGTGGTATTTGGACTCGGCACACACACCTCCCTGAGTTTTTAATCCACTGTTCTGAGGCTGAGCTCCGTCCCAGAGCTGCTCTGCTCCTCGGACAGCATGCTGAGAGCGGATTACAGCAGCAAATTAGTCTGAGGAGACCCGACGCATCCCAGCCGAGGTGATGCTGTGGTGTGAAAATCAAACAGACCCCTGTCCCAAAACCCAAGGAGGCCAAAGTCAGACTGAGGGTTTGGTTTACCCGCTGCTGACAGCTTTTGAGATTCCTGCCATGTCACAGCTTTCCCATGTTGGCATAAGATTTTACACACACACACACACACACACACACACACACACGTAAGTAAGTAAGTAAAACAGTAAAAACACATCTAATATCTTAAGCAAATAGTTTCACTCAAAACTGAGATTTAAAAAAAAAAATAATAATCTCATTCTAAAAATAAAAGACTCCTGGAAAGTTACTAAACTTTCTAAAGTGTTTTTTTTTATATATACATTAATTGTACTGTAAATATGAGTTTTTTGTCCATCCATCCAACTTTTGGACTGAAACTTTTTTTTACTGAAAACAGACAAACCCTTTGATCAGAAACCTTGATTGTCACCCAACTATTCAAACCAATTAAACAGAAACAAGAAATATCTTCTATCTTTTGATTTCTGATGAACAATGATAGAAGTCACATGACTGAAACTCCTTCCAATGAAAACTAAAGATAAGGCCTGTTAGATCACAAAAAGAAGCCATTTTCTCCCAAAAATAATTTGAAGGAAAAAAGTACAATCATTCGTTTCTTTTCAAACCTTTAAATTAACTTTTGCAGGAGTAAATAAGATTTAAATAAACGAAGGAATTTGTTTGAATTAATCAGGATGCATAGGGGAAGAAATTAATCAGGAGAAATGAACAGAAGAAGAAAAAAACATGGAACAAGAAAAAAAAATCTGATGCCCCAAATGATCATTAATTCTTTATTATTCATCAACAACAGAATCAGTACAAACGAATTCCGTCTTTATTGGCTTGTAATGGCATCCTTTATCAAAAGGATAAAGGGCTTGGAAAAGGTCACGGTTTGTTAAACAAAATTAAAATGATACATTCCTGAAGAATTATGCAAATTATAATCCCCAAAACGCCAACAAAAGGCGGCAACAAAAGCTCACCAGTGGAGCGACAATAAACCTTCCCTGCAAGGTTTTCAGCAGGAAAAGTGCGAATAAAGAGAGAAGCTGTGGAGCTGGGCCTGCCTGGGAAATATTAGTCTCACTCCAACAACTTAGAAAAAATGCCCTTGTAAAATACTTAATTATCACTCTTTATTTTTTGGTTGGCCTCCTTCTCCTGCAGGCCTGCAATGAAACAGAATCTGCAGAAAGTGTTTGGGCTTTTTCTGCTTCAGTTAATCAGTGAAAGGAGCCAAAATAACCGCTTTAGGAGAATTAAAGTTCATTAAAAAGGTCGTTAGAGTCAAATTAAAGTGGCAGGAAAAGACGGTGGCCCACCAAAGGTCCCCTTAAACAGAGAGCCCACAACATATATGGACAAAAAAAAAAACCAAAGAAAGATGGAAAAGATGGCCATGTGCTAAAAAAATAATGAATCGAATGAGCAACATGCAGAGAGGAAAAAGCGGATTTTATCCGGTAAAAAGGGGGATCAGAAGTGCAGGAACGTCCAGCAACAGATGTCCAGGCACAATTCTCGGGTTGGATTTGAAATTTCACAAGAATTGCGTTTGGACAATCAGCAGCTAGAGCTCAAAAATACAAATAAAATCACCTTTTAAGCAAACATGAACAGAAAAGCAGCAAGACTCAGAGGAAGGTTTTTTTTTATAAAGGCCTAAAAAGAGTGAATTCATACAAGTGGGTCTTCTTCTCCATCACGATCCACATCCAACCTGAGCTCAAACTGAATTCACCAGCAGCGTGTTCACACTCAAACACTGACTACACATCAGAGGCCACATCAGCCATATTATCCAATTACAGCCGCTAATTAGCAGCTCTCCAATTTATCAGAAATAATCCCCCAAAAACAGCAGCCGAGAAAAAAACACGAGCAACTTCCATTCATAAATATGACACAGACATAGAAAATAAGTTTCAGTCTATCTGGAGGGGAAGAAGAAGAAGAAAAGAGGAATCCCGGGAATCAAAGCAGTTTTTGCCCCAAAACTCCTCTCCGCCATATCTGCACCTGTTAAGACGCATCTCTCTCCTCCATCCTTCCTTCCTTCCTCCCCCTTGTAGTTTCCCCCCCTCTAAAAAAAAAAAGAAAAAAGAAAAAGCTCCAAAAAAATAAAATAGAAAATAGAAAAAGGATGCAACTACCATCTACCGCTCTTTTCAGCTGCACAGCATTTCACCTTTCTCTCCCACAAACCTGCGAAGAGAAAGAAAAAAAAAGACGGGAAGGAAATGTGTTGCAGGTTGCATGAAGCACCTGCTCCTCCGCGTGTAGTTCCAGTACAGAGATTGGAAGCAGTGTTAGGCTACTCCAGCAAAAAGAGGCTGATGATGGAAGGAGGGAGGCGGGCAGGGAGGCTGGATGCTCCCCCGGTTGGTCGCAGGGAGGACGGGTGGGTGTGGGGGGGAGTGGGGGTGCGAGCGGACGGCAGACCGCCGCCACGACCACCAGCCACCAGCACCAGCCGCCGACTCCGGTTCCTTCTGTCGCTCCTGGTCTCCTCCACCTCCTCCTCCGCCGCTCCCTCCCCTACTGGCCGATTTGGGGGCTTTTTCTGGGGCTCCTCCAACAATAAGCCCCGGTGCGTCCGTGTCACCGAGAGAGAGCTCGGAGTGGGGCCGGTCCGCTCTTGGGTACTGAGATTTGAATAAACACACCCATTCACACATACCGCGGGGTGATGATAAATGCCATTGTGCCCGGAGGAGGAGAAGAAGAAGAAGAAGTAATGGATCTGCACAGAGAGAGAGAAGAGGAGAGAGAGAGAAGAGACGAGAGAGAGAGAGAGAGCAGCTGCGAATGAAGGACCAGCAACCTTAAAGACACAACGGTCTTATTTTCCCTTTCTCTCTCTCTCTCTTCTCTCTCTCTGCTCTCTCTTGCTTTTTCTTAATTTTTCAATTACAATCACAAACTGTTAACCCTCCTACATAAACACTGTATTGACACACACACACACACACACACACACACACTCACACACACATCTAGATGACGTTTCCCTTTTCGCTGCTGCTGTAAGAGACAGTTGGGGCTCTCAGAGGCTTCCCTCACTGATGATGTGATGGTGGGAAAACAATAATAACAATAACAACAATAAACAAAACGAAATCTATATTAAAAAAATGTGCATCACAAACTGTCTGCAACAAAATCAGTTTTATTTTGAGGAAAATAAAAATTAAATACACTTTAATACACTTTTAAATACACGTTTTTTGATTATTTTGTTGTAGTATTTTTCTTAAAGATTTTTCAATTGTATTTCGTTTTAACAGTGCTATATTACCTCAATTTTTAATTTGAGAAAGATTAAGTTTTAATTAAAAAGTGAAAATAATACATTTCATGTCCTCAGTGTACTTGGCAAACTTCATAGGTTGAGGAAGATTATGTGATAAGCTGCAGAACAGCAGAACCTTAAGGTGAGATTGTTTTTTTTAAATTAAATTGAATGAAAAAAAGATCTTTCAAGTTAAATGTAACAAATGTACATGTAAATTAAATAGTATTTGGCATATATATTAATAAAAATTAACACGTTTACACTTCTTACAATAATTTACATGATCATAATACCTAAATATTCACAATCTAAATATTTGACAAACCTTTTTATTAAAATGAATAAAAACTGATCCACAGTCAGTGATCAAAATTTAGTCAATTAAAGGAAATAAATGAAACACATGACAATGTTTTTTTCTGTAACCAGTATGAAAAGATCAGCTTCCGAAGGTTATTGCTGAATAGATTACGTTTTGCAAGTTTAAAAAAACAATGTTGCTTCCCAAAATTATTTTATTTACTTCACAACAACCAAAATAACACGGCAACCGCTTTGAAGTTGTTGGAATGAGGGTTTTTTTTTTCTCTCTCTCTCTCTCTCTTTTAATGAAGCTAGGCTAGCAGTTTCCCTGTGCTTCCAGTCTTTGTGCTAAGCTAGGCTAAACTCATCCTGAACCCATCTATCTCTGTGCTGGAAGCAGTGATGAAACATCTAAGCTCTGGAGAAGATGGACAACAAGATGAGTTCTTTCAAGTGTTTGAATTTAAACCCACTTTACCTAATACATGCAGCCTGTTCAAAATGACATAACATGGATGATAAGTGAGAGACTTGATTTTTTGGCTAAACCACAAACCTGAAAACAACCCGTCTGATCCAAAAGGTTTAGCCTCTCTAAACTTTTCTGACCAAATACAAAAACAAATATAGTGAAGGCAGAAACATCAGCTGCCCAGTGATGAGGTGAATGAAGGGCCAGTATCATTTATTGATTGATTAAATCAAGTTGAGATGAAAAACAGTGTCACAGAAATAAGTCCCTAGTATTTTTTACTCTATCAGTCAGCACATCCTGCATGTTTTCTATTAACATGGACTTTTATACAGTGTCTCTTTGTCTCACTCTTTAGCTTTTTGGATACTTTTCACATACACTGGAAAAAAATTTGAGAACATGCATGGAAAATGTGGAGAAGCAACCCACAGTTCAAATACCTCTGGCTTTCAGGACAGGACTTTTCACTCTGTTAGGAAGAAAGTTACACCAACTGTTCAGTCCTGTGTCATGAATGAGGTCTGCATACAACTCAGACCTAACCTGAACCTTTCAGAACAGACCTTGGGCAAGTTATTCATAACTTTTCTGTGAATATTTAGAAAATAAAAAAATATAATAAGTATGAAGCTGTACATGAAAGCTTCATGCCACAGATTCTGACAGTACGGTAATTATGATAATGAGTTATAGAAAGTGCATAGAAATCCTCCATTTTAAACCACGTTTTCTATTTGGCAGTGGTATTGGTGGAGAAGGTATTCAGATTCTTTATTTAAGTAAAAGTACTAATACCACACTGTGAAAATGTATTGTGTGTATAGTACTGAAGAATAAACAGAAAACAGTACTTAGGATTGTGTGTAGGATTTAGTGACATCTAGCGATGTAGTTGCAGACTACAACCCCCTCGCCTCACTCTCAGGTTACAAGTGTGTAGGAGAAACTACGATGGCTGCGAAACGACCAGCCGGTGTTTGGTTTGTCCCTTCTGAGCTACTGTAGAAACATAGCGGCTCAATATGGCAGACTCCGTAGACGAAGACCCGCTCCCTTTGTAGTTAAAACAGCTCATTCTAAGAAAACACAATGGTCCTTATTTGTTAGGTGATTATACACTAATGTAGTTGTTAGCACTGTTTACTAGCAAAATAGAACATTTTTGTCCGCAATCAGCTCCGGAGAGGCAGGTTGCCCCTGCACTATGAGAAAGAGTAGAAATGTAGTGGAGTAGAAGTGGCATGAAAAGAAAAGACTCAAATACAAGTAGCTCAAATATGTACATGTACAGCAAATGTACTTAGTTATATCCCCCACTGGCCAGTGGTTTCATTTTCGCACGTCAAGTTCAGCAAAGTTGAATTTAGCGTCATCACTCCACTGCTCATGAAGAAATAAACAAATTGTCGCAATTTAGCTCAAATAAACTAAAGGCCTGCAACAAAGTTTTTGCCAAATCGCCAGAACCACGTCATGAAACTGTTGGAACTGGGGGAGCTGTGTCTGACAATGTTTGTAACTTTCCGAAACAAAAAGTCTGACTATCACACCTACTTTATGCAGCGATTAGCCAGCTGTGTGGAGGTACAATTACAATACAATGTAAGTTGTTGTAAGTTTTTAACATTCAGTGCCAACATTTTTTCATGAGATGCAGAATTGTCCAATATGAATGTAATTTCTAGAAATGCTGTGCTAGGTGAAAGCTAAAATGTATCTAAATATTGCTGCCAGTATTTGGTTTCACTAACCCAGAAAGAGCTCACCACAAAGGGATTTCTTCACTTTAGTTTTTAGTTGCGAGTTTAATTGTCTCACTATGACCTGAATGCTGTATATGAGGCCTCACAAGAACGTAATTCTTGTTTAGACACATTCATTTTGAAATGGTAGAATCATGAAATGATTGGTATCTGCAGCGGCTTCTAAGGCCTCAGTCGTGGATCACAGGGTGATAATCCAGCATGTGAATCTTTACTGTTGCAGCTCTGTATAAAACCATCAGCTTAAAGCCAAATGTAAACAGTTAGACAAGGGGTTAAAGGATAAATTACCCAGCAGGCTTTGCCTTCTGGGCGATGGTGGACCCTTCGTTCTCCTCTCATCAGACATGTCAGTGGACTCCCTCTGCTCTGCTGTGCTCTGTACGGTGAGTTAACATTTCCGTTGCTGGGAACATCTTTGCATGTTGGATGCTCATTTGCCTCTTAAAGGGCCCCGCTGCTGCCTTTTCATGGCCCTGTAAGAATAATTTAGTGCGGGAGGCCCGAGATCACTGGAGATTATGGCTATGAAAGGGGAAAAGGACGCGTTATTAATGCTTGCTCATCGGAAAGAGACGAATGAGAAAAGGATCCCCAACGGACCTGGATTCACTGTAACACACGGCTCTGCCATGGGAAACCAGAGTGGCTTCAGTCTATTCTGTGATGCTGGGGGGAAAAAAACAGAAGCCTCATGAAAAAAGAAACTGTAGTGATAATGAAAGACACTTACACACACTACAGGTCCCTACTGGAACATTACAGTAATACACCAAGAGATAAAATACATTACCGTCACTATAAACTACTAGTCCCTCCAGACACATTATAGAAACATCATGTGGGTTACCTTAAAACCGATGGGGATAAAAATAACATGAAGCACAGTAGGGTCACTATTCTAGGCCATAGGGACACTATGAGTTAATGTAAGAAATATTATAGGAAATTGAATTGAATTAAATATAAATACAGTTAGAGGGAACAAGCACTAAATTTGAACCTTATTTCTACTGTATGTACTTACAAAAGCTGACAATAAGAGGACACTATATACACTAAACACTATGTATATATTAAATTATTATATATATAAATACACTTTGAGATTGCAGCTTCAACAATGCTGGATCCTACACTTCTCATAATACATTTCAAAAGGTAGTAGGGCTGAATCCTTTTATTTGAATGTTGAACTTTTGTTCCAACAGGAGAAAAAAATAATATTTGAGCTGTGACCTGTACAAATTTTAAGTGTGCATGCCCCATTGACAGTGAACACTAGCGAGCAAAGCTGTGCTCATGATTGGATAATCATGACACCAAAGCATCTGAGAGGCAGTGTGTTCAAGCATTTTGGGTTCTTCATTGTAGATGGAAAAATTTACCAACAAAGATTAGACTGTTTGCCGACTGAAAAGTAGATGTTGTATTCTGCAACCACAAAGAATGTGAGGACTCACCTGCAAGCTGCAACCCGAGTGAGGTGTCAACTGTACAACCTTCCCAGAAGCTCATAAAAAAGCCATCAATAATGGTAAGATGTATATCTATATATGGCGTTACACCACATAGGTTGCTTTCAATTAAATTTGAACAAGTTACACCTTGGTTTGAAATTGTTCAAAGCTGACTTCACTCTACTGTGGATGATCGCAACTCTGTTGCTTCCCCCTCCCCTTCCAAGACACAACAGTGGCGGAGAAATGTGCAAACATAGCGAATGCCCCTATCTAGAGCCAGTGTTTGGTAAGTCCATTCTGGGCTACTGTAGAAACATAGTGGTTCAAAATGGCAGACTCCATGGAAGGCGACCCATCTGCCTCTGTAGATATAAAAATCTCATTCTAAGGTTACAAAAACATAACAATTCCTATATACAGGTGATTATACAATAATGAAAACATACCTATGAATATTCTATTTCTGCCAATAGACCCTCCTTAATGTTACATACTGGACCCTTAAACTGACCAATAAGCTTAGACCAATAAAACAGGTTTCAGGTATCATCAGGTCAGTGTTGTCCTCTTCAGATATGTTTTACTGGAACTGCTCGACTTCTAATGACGTCTCCACTGGTGCCTGGACCTCAGTTTGGGAACCACTGATGTCTGCAGTAAGACTAGACTTCAAACTCCTGGGACCCAGGTTGAGAGTCACTTTTCTTGTCTGTATGTGGACACCACATGCCTCTGCAGCAGGTTGGTTGTGCAACAGGTTGTCAAGGAAACGGGGCAACTGTGTTCAGGGTCTGGTCAAAGTGTGAATCTGATGGGACAGTTGATGCTGGGTAGGTAGTGTACAGTATTTTTGTAGCTGCTGCTGCTGTTAACACTGCGCCTCAATCATAGAGTAAGTTAGCTGTAAAGCCCAAAATATGAGCAAACAGTCATTTGATTTAGTGTTAACGGGAGCCTACGACCATGCATGCAGCTCTGTGAGGCAGCATGTAGCACAGTGGTACCTTGAGGTAAATGTTAATGTCAGCATGTTAGCCTGCTGATGTTAGGAATCACCATGTTAGTTTAGCATGTTAGCATGCTAACATTTGGTAATTAGCATCAAACAGAAGCTAGTCCGGGTATTTGGTCATAAACCAAGGTGACCTGATAATGGCGCTAGAGGAAAGTTTAGGGGATCAATGTTTTTACAGTTCCTCTTGGAACCATGAATGTCCGTACCAAATTTCATGGAAATCCATCTAATAGTTGGATATTTGAATGTAAAACACTAATGTGAACCTTGTGGTGGTGCTGGCACATCGTCTGGGGACCATGAATATCCTTACAAACACAAACACCTTTTTCCATCAGGTAGGTGTTGAGGCATTTCACTGGATGAGTGAAACCTTTGGAGGATCACCAAAGTCACTAGAATTAATCCTCTAGGGAACTTGAATATCTGTAGCAAATTTCATGGCAATCCATTTTATAGTTGCTGAGATATTAAACTCAAAAACACAAATGTCAACCTAGGCTCTGGAGAGGTTCATCGTCAGTAGGGTTCAGTCAGCGGGAAATATCGGAACTAAATTTCATGGCAATCTATCCAATAGATGTTTTTAAGTCTGGACCAATGTGGTAGACATTGCCATCCACAGAACCACACCACCAGTGAAGCTAAAATATATTGATTAGAGCTTAATGTTCCATTAACATAGCTCTTCTTAATGATCCTTCCCAGCATCAGTGTTCGTGGGATTGTTTTGTGTTTCTGCAGAGTTAGCACACATGTGGGAAGACCCCCCACCAGGCCAGTTAGCCCAGCTATGCTTGGCCGTAGAGCATGGGGGGCGGTTGGGGGTGCCATTCCTGAATAAATTTAGGGTCTCTTCTAAAGACCCAGGTGTCCAGCCCCACTGCTGACCTCTGACCCCAGCAAAAGAAAAGTGATTGAAGCTGCTGGTGAAGCCCTTCTAAAGCTGACCAGCGAAGAGGGGCTGGGAAAGTGGCCTGATGGAGGCGAAGGGTGGCTCAACGGGGTCACAGGAGAGAAAGACCGGGGGTTTAGGAGGGTGAGGGGTGTTCAGGGTGTGTGTGTGTGTGTGGTGGGGGGTGTCATCGAGTGTAGAAGTTTCCTTTGAGCCCCCCACCTCCTCCTCCTCATGTCCACAAGTGTGTCCCTGCCGCTATTGTGACTCTGAGCTACAGCAGGACAGAAGGCCTCAAACAAACCGGGTCTAAACAATGTTTGGCCCCTTTTGTTTCTCTGCTGCCTTTCTTCTTCAGCCCTCCATCGCAATCTACTGGCCTCCTTTGTATTGATTTCCCTCATTCAGCAGCTCGTCAGCCTCTTTCCGCTGTTTTATATGCTCTTTTCTGGCTTTTTTTGTCCACCACCTCCCCCGTTGAACCCTCCCTCCTCTGGCATTCTCTGCAGTGTGAGAACGCAGTGCGCCTCTTGACTGGATGCAACTCATTAAAGACACCTAATTGATGAAGAGTGTAATTAGTGTGACAATCGGAAGGGGAAATCAATATGTTTTTAGCCAAAAGAGCCAAATCAGGGAGGACAAGATGGAAGAGAGCAGTATGTGAGGAGGACCGTATGTTCGGGTGACAGCAGCATGGAGAGGCTCGCTCTCGCTTTTAGATACAAAAGAGAAAAAATTAGCTTCAAAAAGACATCTTTGTTTTTTCAGCTCAAGTCCTGACTCTCAGCCTGCTCGAACTGTGTCACTTGGGAGAAAATGTCTTGTTAGTCTTTTAACTTATAATGCACATACACACACACAGATGAGATCTGATTTCCAGTTTAATGTCAGCACCAAATACTTCACAGAGCTCACACTACAGAAGAGCACCTCGTACAGTACAGGCCTCCTAGCCTGCTGATAATGTTCATGATAAAGTAATTCAAGTTTGGTTCAACAGCTGTAAAGTGCACCATGTCAAAATATGAGGTAATGAATGAAAGTGTTAGACATTTGTAGAACAAAACACATCAAAATGTCTGTTTTAAGTAATAAAACCTTCACAGTGTGAGTTTACCAATGTCCCCTGTTGATACGTATGAGAGGCCACACATCACTGCTAACAGTGCTGTGATTATAGTTTGCTGCTGCTGATGTATCAGCTGATAGCTTATAACATTTACTGTGATACATCTGTAACAGAAATATATATATATATATGGTAGGTTATATGATAGTAATATCAGTACTCCAGTATATATATATATACGTAGTATATATTAGTGTGATCTCGGTATATATCATATATGCATCATGCCTGCTTGAGTCTTTCTGCAGGTCTCTGTCCAGTATCATCCTCTGTTGCACTGACAGCGTAACATCACTTACTGTATAATATTCTCTCATCAATCCCAATGCTTGTCTCAACCCCCTCAGCTGTCAAATATATACATTTATGAGTGCTTTGTTTTAGAAAGCATTTCCTTCTTGTCAAAGCGTTCCCTCTTGATTCTCAATAAATAATCTCTCTGCAAAGGTTCATGATTTCTCTTTCTGCCTGAGTTCAGAAACTTTGAGCTTCAGCTCTGAGCAGCAGCAGAGTCCTCAGCTGGAGAGGCCGAGGGCTCCTTCCTCTTCTGTGCTGCGCGTCTGCCCCCTGCTGGTGAGGAGGGGGACTGGGGGTCCTGTTGGGAGTCTTGCTCAGAGAGCTGTTTGAGGAGGAGGTCCACGCTCTGGACTAGAACAGAGTCCAGAACTTTCTTCTCATCTGAGGAGAACTTGCCCAGGACGTGACGGTCCACTGGTGTCTTCCCTGTCGGACGGCCGATCCCGACCAGAAGTCTGGGCATCACCTGAGGAGAGACGAGAGGACATGAGACTGTTTACACACAGATTCACATAATCTACCTTCAGTCAACTGTTTTGTGCTTTAAAAACAAAAAAATGTGTCTTTTGTTTCAGTGTTTCAACTATTTTAAATGTTTCAACGGTAGAATTTCAGCAGGAAGCACTTGTTGAAATTCAGTCCAATCTGAACTTTCTTCATGCAGTGCATTTGTATTTTCACCTCCCTGTGTTCTACATACATATATATACACAGTTTTTCCAGTTGTATTTCACAATGTATGTTCATTTTATTTCGCTATGTATGTATATATAGTATAAATGTATACATATATTTCTTAAATTTATTCAAACATAAAAACCCAAATGTAAAAATACAATAAAATCAAGAATAAACCTAAAATAAATCTTACTAGTAGTGTTGCCCTTAAAAAACGTGCAGTCACTTACATCAGTCTGAAGACAGTCTACACAGGAGCGGACTCCATTATGACCTCTGTGAAGAAGAACAAAGTTAATTTTGCCCTCTCAGGTTATTTTTCAAACGCCTTTTACCCACTTTTATCTGTAATCCTACAGTAATGCTTAGTTTTGCACCACTGAATCTTGTCAATCACTTCACAGAATAGGACTTTTTTTTATTGTTTCTCTGAGGGAACTAGACCAGCAGTCAGGCCTGATGCTTACACAGAAATAAAACGCAATGACACACTGAAAACTTCACAAATAACTTTCACTTCTTTTACTTTTCCAGACCTTCGAATGACAGTATCTGGAGCCCAAGAACATGATGAATGAAACCAACCTGGCGCTTCCTCCATGTTTGATGGTGATTTTCCCCAGAGGTTTGTCCAGTTCATCGTGGACCAGCAGGATGTCTTCAGGCTTGATGCTATATTTACGAGCTAGAGGAGAACAAACAGATACTTTAGAGGAAACATTAAATGTGGAATCAGTTTCATCCATCAGCAGTCCAGAAATGTGTTCATTAATGACAAACAAGAACTTTATTCAGCTCTGTCAAGAGACTGTAGTAACAACGTAAACACAATTAAATGCTATTACTGCTGTCTTTAGCTGACCATCATATTCTAGGTAGAGAATCTGATGTTAACACACTTCAGTAAATTCCTTATTCATTTGTAATTCCCAGCTTTGATATAAACTGATGCTGTACGGAGTCAGTGTGATTCTGCTGTTGTTGATTTAATTTCTGTTTAATTAATTCTTTGTCCCACAAAAGCAATTTTTAATAAATGGCAAACAAAAGTGCTTGAGAAAGAGACGGACAGACAAAGGAATCAGATTTGTTTACAGAGCACTTATATCAAAACCAATTAGTGACAGAATGCACGGCTGGAAACGACAAGAAGATAAAAACAGAAATTCAGGATATGAAAGCAGAGTCCACCATAAATACTCAAATGCAAATAAATAAAATAAGCAAACACAAACCTCTTGCGTAAAATTGCGTAACACTTAAGCTCAATCAGTCTGTTGACACACACACACACACAGACGGTGACCTCCAACTGCTGTTGGGCCAAGCTGACGACTCCGTTGAACGGTTCATTCAGCTGCCCTGGGACAAGGAGCCAGCACAAGCGCAACACGTTGTTGCGTTCGTCAGCCGTCTGACTACGATAAATCCTCCAAACCGGAAGCACTGTGCTGTGTCTGCCGGCGCCAACGGTCATCCACGCTGAGCCGGGTGGCGAGCGCGCCGAGCACCGCCATGCCGACGCTGTGTCTGGTACCCTCCATCCCTGGGTTACCCAGCCCGACCACCTGACAAACAAACACATATAAATACACACATCTGCACACTGAAGGCTTCAGCTGTATTGTGGAGCAGCTGCTGTGCTTTGTTGTTATTCTGAGGACAGTAGTTAGACTCTGGACTGGGTTTTGACTCACAATCTTTAAGTGTCATGGAAGAAAATAAGAATGGC
>NW_023339718.1:21161835-21164736 GCF_004916995.1 Morone saxatilis
TAAAGGATATGGCTGGTGATATTCTATATACACTGTAGACTTATGGAACAAATGACCAGAGGAGTTAAGCTGTGCCCCAAGTAACTTTAAGAGCTTAAAACCCTCTAGTTCTCTGCTTCCTTCTAATGTTGTGTATTCCCTTTATTTATATATTTATCTTCTTTAATGTCTCTTATTTTGTGCATGCTGACATTTTCTTTTACCTTCTACTTGAAACTTTTAAAGTCCTTTAATTGCCTTTAAGTGCATGAATTGTGCTAAATAAATTTGTTTTTGCCTACAAACCTCAAAAGAGACCTAAATCAACAAAGAACATATTCTACTAACACATACTGTGTGTGCATCTAAAGCCGGGTGTATTTGATTCCTCTGTGCTATACAGCTACACCATTAAATGAAGTTTAATCAGATGATTGAGACACATCCAATGAGAAGCTTTTTATAGGAGAATGAATGACAAATGGATTATTGCTTCTACAACGCCAATTTATGCCATAAAAAGCCAGTAAGAGTTTAATGTCAGCTGTGGAGGCTCACATAAACACACAGAGCACATACACAGCCGCCGCCTTGTACTGCTGGTACTGACCCACTGGCAGCAGCAGCTCTGTTAACACAAATACTGTAGACCACATTGTATTAGACTCAGGCTGTATGGCTGCTGACACACTGCAACATTGTGCTCTGCCTCTACACACTGAGCTTTTATTTATTTTCACTAGAACAGGACACAGTGAAAAGGCAAGGATAACGACAGTGGAGGTCAAAGTGCATTAAAGACAATAAATGTGACACATTTATTACAGTTAAGCAAATAATACAATGAAAATACAACTTATATCTTATATATATATATATATTTATATTACTTATATATATATAGTATATTTACAGTGCCTGTTTTGTTTTTCAGCCTCCACCAAAGCGGCTAAACTCCTTCACTGATGAGCACTCAGTCACATTACACCAGTAGTACAATAAACAGAACAAGCTGAACTCTATTATAAAATCTATCAATTTAATGTGGCCTTGATCCGTAACTACCATATGGTTGACGCGATGCAGATCAATGGTGTATTTAATATCTAGCACAGACTGCAGCACTTTTTTGAATTAAATCTACACCGAATTATGAAGTGCTTCAGACTGACCCAGAAAATGTATTAAAACTTAGATTATGGGAGAGATACTTTGTCCAATCAGCAAACAATCACTACATTGACAGACTTTTGAACGGTGTTTGGTAGGATTTGTGAATCTAGTAAGATAGACTGGAGATTATGGGGGCTCAGTAAATGTATGGTAGCATTACATTCAACCAACATGTAGCTACAGTGTAGACAAACTGTGGATGATTATGATGATGATGATGATGATGATGATGATGAGGGTGAACACTTACCAGCCTTCGGCGGCCTTCTGTGTGTATTTGTTCCTCTATACCCATCGCTGGTGTGAACAGCTCACCCAGCAAAACTCGGTTTATGACTCTTGTTAAAAGTCGACGCATTGTGACAAAGTTCAACAGCTTCTTTAAAAAGAGTGACAAATAACGACAAAATGCACTTAAAACTGTGACTTTCTTCAATCGGCCCATGAATCAGACTGTTAGAGAATAACATACATGTTCACTGTGTCACTGGTTTCAATGGGATTCACTAACTGTTAGCACTGAACTATTAATGTTTATCTGTATATGCATTTTAATGTATGACCTACGTTAGATAGGAAGCTCCTCGGAGAAAAGGCCAGATAAGGTGTTTTCACATGGTATTTATGTCATATATAATGTTAACTATGTTACTGTAACTTTAACTGGTATAACAGGTTAGCTCCCTGTACCTTGTTGGCTAACTCAAGGTAGCTAAACACCGACGGACACACTTAAAAACAGCTCCAAGAGCCCAAACACTGGCACCGACGGGCTCACTTATGATACCGCTTAAACTGGCTATTGTACAGTTTCTACAACTATTGTCAAGTGTCCTGTTAGCCAGTCGTCCTGTCCTGATACTGTCAATGGTTGTGCCTGTCTCACACCAGTCAACGAGCATTACTAGGACAACGTGACTGAACAGGCTGTTCCTACTCTGCTGGCCTACAGCGCCACCTACCCTGGTGACTGAGCAATACAGCACCATCTACTCAACAAAGGCAGTAGACAGTAAATGGTAGGCGTTTTAGTGTCTGTGTTCAGCAGGAAAACACCTATTCATGTGATACTTTGAACACTGTGTGTTTTCTGAGTGGATGGGGACACGTTGAACAAGAAAAAGTGATTGCAAAGCAGTGTCAGTCTGTCCCACCCCGTCATCACACCTGTGGGTTTACTGACTGACACACCTTCAGCTGATCAGGAGCTATCAGTGAAATCACCTGCTGCAGCACATCACTGGGTGACCTTTTCATGTTTTATCAGAAAAAAAAATCCTAACTTATCATGTTTGACGTAACAATGTAGTCTGTGGATTTATGGTTTCAAAACAGCAGAAGTGTTGTTTTTTAAACAACTTGGCAACCAGAAAATATATTTAAGAAAATACACTGTACTGTGTAGAGGTGGCCGTGGGCCTCACCTGGGGGCACCTATTGACCCCCTGTTCCTCCCATTCTATGTGTATTGTGCCTGGGTTATTAAATAATGAGTAACTTGGTAACTTTATGACACACACATTAATTTAGTAAAATGCACCATTTAAGTCAGAATCAGAATCAGAAATACTTAATAATCCCAGGGGGAAATTACTTTCGTTACAACTCCAGATATACATACAACATATAATATATTAAGAACATGTATATATATATATATATATAAGGTAAAATGTACAGATATGCACAATGTGCAAATAGTGCAAAAATTATTGTCCATGTTTGAGGTCAGATTACAGAGAGGGGGTG
>NW_023339718.1:21164862-21185240 GCF_004916995.1 Morone saxatilis
TGTCCAATATAGATTGTAGCCTGGACAACATCCTCCTCTCTGCCACGGTCCAATAGGCTACAGTACAATATACACTAAAATAATAAAGGCCTTAAACGTAGGGCTCGTCTATGAGATGACCCCTCAGGATTGGGTGGTAATTCAGATGTCCCCTTTGTCATTTCAGTTTATATCAATGTAAGACCAGCCTTAATAAAACAAATGCAATAAATTAAATTACCAAAGTTGCCACACAGTGAACCTGGACATCAGCCTACTGAGGGGCTGTGAACAGTTGCCTGCTCAGCCCAGCTGCTAATCCAGCCTTGGTGGTGGCCTTTCCAAATATACAAGTTTATGTATTTACTGTCCTTAGTTCTCCTCTAACCTGAGTGATATAAACCTTTGAGTATATCAAGAGGCTATAACACACTACTATCAAATTCTATAATAGTTAAATGGTTAAGGTAAGGTGGTTATAGTGAAGTGTTTTCTAAGTAATAAAGAACCTTAAGTAGACTAATGGTTTTATATTGTTTCTATTTTATTTTGTTTAAATTCTTTATATTTGACAATTCCCTGTAAAAAAATCTTATTTATTTTCTGTTTCTGGTTTTGAAAGGTGCAATAGAAATATATTTTTACAGTCAGTGTAATTATGAAATATTGACTCCACATATTTAAAGTTTTTAAAGCAAATGTACTTCAAGAGATACAAAATATATATATAGTCTTGTAACTAGACAAGTAGTAAGTGAAAGAACTCATCATTGAATCCTTTAAAATAACTAAAATAATACATATATAATAATAATATATCATAATAGTAGACAGTAACTAGCCTAGAATATCTCAGTTAAAGGAAGACAAAAAAAAGTCCTTGAAAATTTGAACTGTACTTTATTTGGAAACATTTATTTTTAACATTTGCTTATTGAGCTGTTTGTTCAACAGGCTGATCATCAGTCTTGAGCTGGGGAGCATGGAACAGCATCAGTCACTGGCTGACATCTTTCCACCACAGCGTTGAGCTCGCCGACGTTCACGCCGTCGTAGGTGCCCGTGATGTACGTCCAGTGGGTGTCTCCGTTGTGGTTGGTCCTGCTCAGCCTGCCAGTGAAGGGGATGTCGGCCGTCATCTTCCTGCCTTCCATCCTCACGGTGCAGGAGTGGTTCGGTAAGACCAGCAGCTGCACAGAGACCGAGTGACTCATGGACTCCACCATGCTGGTTCCCTCTGAGAAGGTCACCGTCTGCTCCTTGGTGAAGTCCACGGTTCCCGGGCCAAGGATGGGCACTTTGGCCTTCATGGTGGAGACGGAGCCGTTGCGGGTCTCTCTGCCAATGTCCCAGGTCTTTTCCACCGAACTTGTCTTCTCCAGTACCACCGTCTTCTCCACACTTCTGCACTCCAGGTTGGTGACTTTGGCGAGCTGCAGGGCCTCCGGAGGATGGTGGAACAGCTCCATCTGGTCGATAGCATACTCCACGTGAGAGATGTGCTGGCTGTAGCTGTCTCTGTTGATAGCAAGAACGTGGTATCTCTTGTACCAGTACTCATCACCCTCCCAGGGAAGGAAGAAGGCCTCATGTTGTGTCACCACTTTGCCAAGACCGTACTTGTTTTTGCCAACATAGATGTCTGAGTTAGGGCAGGTTTTGATGGCGTAATGGGGCACTGACCCGTACGAATCTTCAACCCACTGCAGGAACTCAAAGTGGTCCACGTTGACCAGCACTTCAAACTTGGAAGATGCATACTCTCTGTCGGCGAACGGGTATTGGCAGAAGTGCCCTTTGCTGGGAGTGTAGAAGCCGGCCTCGCAGCTGACTTTGCACACGTAGTCAGTGCGCTCTGTGTAGCCGTTGAATATGGCGACTGCGCCATTCGGGAGGGAGCCGTTCCACGTGACCCACTTGAGGTTGGTGTGTTCACCAAACATGGGGAGGGAGTGTGAGGTCTTCTGAGTTTCTGGGATATCTATAACTGTAGTAGGTTTGATGACTTCCCGGGAAGGGACAACATCCTCCAGCATGGGGTTAAGCCATGGCTCTACATGACAAGACAGAAAAGAACAGGCTTTGAACAGTAGGTTTTGGTGTAAATCTTTTAATTCAACTCTCTTTAAGTGTCAGAATAAATAAAACTTTATTATGATATGACTCACTGGGTATTTCTTGCCCGTTGTCCAGCTGGGAGATGTAGAGCAGCGGGTCAGTCTGCAGCGCTGGGCTGCAGAGCTGCAGCACTGCCAGGACAACAGCGACACTCCACCTCATCTGGACACACACAACCGGCATGTTAGCATCAGTGGGAATTTAGTATAAACCAAAAAAGCAAAGCCAAAACTCATCAACCCCACAAAAGTAATAAACACTTGAATGCGTGCCTTTGGAAGCCGATTTACACATTTTTCATCAACAATAACTTTATTAGAGAAAGAAATTAGCAAGTCTCCTGCTATAAGTCCATATTCTAACTTATATATACACACCAGTAAATTATATATATATATATATATATATATATATACAAACAAATATATCTAAAAATATATTAAATATAATAATTTGGGTCCATCTTCCTCAGTTAAAATTAGGGTTACCTCAATTACCAAAATGTAAAAATATTAATTAAATTAGTATAAAAATACCCCCACAAGTGAATAAGAAGCTGCCAACCAAGATGTATAATTAAGGCACCAGCATTGTTAATTGGATGCCACTTCATGCTAAGTGTTGCCCTCTTTTCCAGTAAAAAATAGTAAGAACAGGAAAAAACAAACAGTACGTTCTAAATGATTTTAGATCCAAATATTTCAGATCCATTTATTGTTGATTTTGATCGTCAATCGATTTTATATACTGCAGGAAAGAAATCACACAGTGAAAAGATGCAGATTGTTGTTAATCAGAAACGAGCCCACAGCAGCGATTCATACAGATACAGAGAAGCAGTTTTTACCTCGACAGATTCCTTCTGCAGTGACGCTGCCTGCAGCATGTGCTGAGATTTTAAAACCTCCCTGCAGACTTATTGCCCGCAATAAACAGGAGAGAGAGCTGCAGCAGCTTCTCGTCCATTGACCCAGCATTTACTGTCTCCTGCTGCTCAGTTTGAATCTGATGTGTTAGTGTTCAGACTCAAAGCAGAAAATAACCACACAGGAGACTTCTGAAGGGAAATATTTCTCTCTAACAAGTTTAAAACTCATATTAGGGAGGTTGACTGAGCACGTTTGGTATTCCTGAGCAACATTCTGTGTGACTCCAGTTAGTGGTGTTCTCATTGGGAGCTGACCAGTACAACCACTATACACTGATGTCAGTGGCAGCTTCAGTGCCTCGCTCAAGGACACAGAAGAAACAAACTTTCCCAGTGTGGTCTGGATTCAAAACTGTGACCTAATTCCTGTAACTGTGTCCCTAATTTTGTATAAGCCATTAGACAGCTCAAGGCATTGGCTCAACAGTAAAATGTAGATAAGTTCAATAGTAGCATACAGTTATGTACGTGTCTATTTGAATAAACCCATCACATTTACTGTCTGTTATAAATTTTTTTACATGCTAGTGCATTGTGTTGGACCTTTTCTTGCTGCCCAGTGAAAACCATTTACATCCAAACTAGCTGATTTTCATGATTTCACATTATTTTAAGCAATATTTGTTCCGTTATGGTTTAAGAAAAACAATCACATTACAATTTAGTTTAAGTTTAAAATAAGGCTGTTATTCATCAAACATTTTGGAAGCAATGCTTTGTAAAATATGGGTTGCTGAGTTTACTCCAGTAAAGTTGAGACATCAGATTGAAAAGCCAGATTTCAGGTTCTACCTGCCAACCTGTCTGCCATGTGTGATTTCTTGAAAATTATCAACTTAGTTAAACTTAATTTATAGACGCTAGGTTGTCTGAACAAACATGCAAAATAATTAGATGAGTGTGTGTTAAGAATCTTATTTTTGTTGTGTTGTCTTCGTGCTAAACCAGAACCAGCTCCAGATACTGAGGGTTTTCATGCTGTTTTGACCTACTTTGTCCTTGACTTGAAAGTATTTACCTGCAGCTCTGGAGGAGTATAAAAAGAGTATTCGTGCTGATAATGATAACAGGATTCTTTATTGATCCTTGCTTACAAAACAGCGCTCCCTCCTCCTCTTTCTGTGAATTTACTCTTTGATGAGACTGTTAAAAGTGCTTCATAAATAAATTTGCCTGGATTTAACGTCCCGTATCTACTGGCGATAGAGGATTGCATGATGTCCAAAGTGCTGCGGCGCTCTTTCTCCACTGATGACAAGATACTGTATGTTTAGATAAGCTCAGGCTGGGAACACAGTGATTAGATCCCCTGTAATAGTGGATCATTGATCAAGAAGGTACTTGTTGCGTAATGTCGCTGCCTGCTAAGATTAAACTGGAGGAAAAGCCACTCATTGTTCTGCACGCACAGCCCATCATTAAAAATCGCTGATGGCCATGGCCATCTTAGTGTGGCCTTGATACAGAAAGTTATTATTATTATTTCGGTCTGGGGGAGGACTGTGTGAAAGGAGGCTGTGTAAAGTTCTTTTACACTGACAAAACTGCACTGTCACTGCCTTCAGCTGCTTCAGCATTCAGCTGAGTGTTAATTCTGAGAAAGGACTTGTCATTCATGCAATGCAAGAACTTCATGTTATTAAGATTCCGTGTTATTCAGAGGTATATAGAGAGTGCTATAGACTATAGAAACTGGTTGGATGTGTGAAACAAGGCAGGTTTTTCTCATAGATGCAAACTCTAAAAGTCTTTTGTGTGATTTGCAGAGTCAACGGAAATAACTGTTGTATTCAATGAAACAGTTTCTTTTATTAATTCACTGCATGTATACTATGAAGTGAACCACAAAAACAAACTGTAGAATACATTTAGTGCTACTGTACAAAGTAACTAGACAAAGAGTCTACAGTCATTCTATCAGCTCTGTGAGGCTGTACTTAGGCACAGTGTTGGGATAAATGCTAACGCCCTAAAGCTAAAATGGTCACATGGACAACAGTAACATACCGATATCAAGCAGGCCTAATACTTATCATGTTCATCATCTTAGGTTAGCATGCTAACATCAGCTAATTTCAAGCTGAGGCACCTGATGATGCCATGCTATACTTGTAAAGAATACCAATGGAAAATGATCACATACAGTATTTTCCAACACAAACTAAAAAGTATTTTAAACCAGGCTGGTAAACATTTGGACCCAAGTTCCTCTTTATTAATAAGGCTTTGTGGGTTTAGTTGCAAAAGAATCCCAAGACTGCAATAATTTGAGCAATCCCTGAAGAAGAGCAGAATATTCTAGTGTATGAAAATACCTATAGACTGACAAAAACGTTACAAATATTTATTAGACCTGAGAAATAACTCATATTGATGATAAGTTATAATACAACTTTGACCTACTGTGAATCCATCCATTTATAATTTATTCACCTTTTCTTTGTTTTTTGTTTTTTATTACAAATTCCCTTTTTTCATGTTTTTGTTTAATCCCTGCAACTACATATGATTTATTCTCCTGTGGGTATGTAAAACCTAGCTCTGTTTGAGTGTCCTACATATCCACTATTTTATCTCAGCTGTCTATTAAATTAGTTAATATGTTTGGTTTGTCAGTGAATAATCATTGTTCATTACTTTTTCTTAACTTTACTAAAATGTCCTACAATTTAGCATGTATTGCATGTATATGTATTGTTTATTCTTTGTGGAAAATGTTTATCTGCAAAGATTTGAGAATTTCTCAAGTAAATTAGCAGATACTGAGCACTGGGTAAATGTACTTAATTACTCTGATGTTTGTGCATGTTGTGGATGTAAAATCATTCATGGTAAAATGTTATCTGTATTATGTGCTAGACACCAGTCGACACAAGAGATATTTTCATTTTACTGCACAACGTTTTTATTGTGACACATAATTTGCTTTCAATATCACAAACAAAAATATTTTCTTCTTCTTTCAGGGGCAAGGCTTGGCATCAACCACAGGTTCACAGCGGTCCACCACAGCCCGGACTTCTCCGATCTGGACTCCGTCGTAGGTCCCGAAGATGGATGTCCACTGGGTCTCTCCGTCGCGGTACGTGCGACTGAGGCGGGCTGTGTAGGGAATGTCAGCTTTGATCTTGCGTCCCTCCATACGGACTCTGCAGGAGTGGTTTGGTGGGACTGTGAGTTCCACGGACACGGAGTGGCTGAGTGACTCCACCAAGGTGGTTCCCCTGGAGAACTGGAATGTCTTCTCACCGCTCAGCTCAATGCCCCCAGAGCCAATGAGGGGGATTTTAGCTGTGATGCTGCCGGTGATACCCAGCATGGTATTTCGGCCAATGTTCCAGGTGGTCTCCACCTCTGTGGTCTTTGAGATGGTGACTGTCTTCACCACTGTCTGGCATTCGTTGTTGGTGACACCGGAGATGCGCATGGTCTCAGGAGGATACTGGAAGATGGCGACCTCGTCAATGTTGTACTTGACGTCAGTGATGTGCTGGGTGTAGGCATCCTTGTTGATGGTCAGGACCTGGTACTTCTTGTACCAATACTCATCGCCTTCCCAAGGCAGGAAGAAAGCTTCAAACTGAGGAACAACCTTCCCAAGGCCATACTTGTTCTTCCCAACGTATATGCCAACACCTGCACAAGTCCTGACTGAATGCTGGGGCACTGAACCGTAGGAACCTTCCTTCCACTCCAGGAACTCAAAGTTGTCTTTGTTGGCCAGGATCTCGAATTCGGGGGCATAGTACTCACGGTCTCCATAGGGGTAGCGGCAGTATGGGCCAAGGCTGGGGTTGTAGAAGCCGGCGTCGCACTTGTACTTGCAGATGTAGTCAGTGCGCTCAGTGTAACCGTTGTAGATTGCAACGGCTCCGTTGGGCAGAGAGCCATTCCAGGTCAGCCACTCCAGGTTCACGTTATCACCGAAAATGAAAGCGGCAGGTTGATCTTGCTGCTGCTCCAAGTCAGCAGGAGTCAGAGGAGCCGACACCACATTGTTACCAGTCGGTTCAGGCACCAGGTCCTCCAGCTCTGGGTTCAGTAAGGAGACTGTGTAAAGGAGGCAGACAAGTTTACATATTAAAACACACCACACTTTTCATCAAATTTGAAAAAGCTTGCATGGTTAGGTATATAAAACAGATACTCAGAAACTCAAAGCTGATATCTGTATATGTATCTCTTTATGTCAATACAAAAATATCAAATGCTTACCTTTTCTGTGCAGTGAGCTCTTCTTCACGATGTCCTGCAGACTGGCTGAGGACAGAGCCAGCAGGGCCAGTAGCAACAACGCTGACAGCTTCATCTGGAGATGAAACACAAAATCTCAAATGAATACGTTGCAAGTGCAAGTATGAGCTCTGTCTTTCAACATGTTACACGTTATCTACAACCTCTATCTCTGTTACAGTGTACATCAGGAGACGTTACAGTTAAACGACACAACACTCTGAGATGATCAATATATATATATATAAAAGTTTAAAGAAGTCATGCTGTCTGTTTACTGTAAGGGTTCAACATCCACATGGACTTGTTTATCGACTGTACGGTGTCAAGATGACTTACAACTTAAATTAACTTGACTAAACTTAGCAAACTTAATTACAAATTTGCACTTGTAATGTAAATTAATCTTTATCTTTTATTCTTTATGTCTTTTATCTAATTCGTTTTTTCTCTTAGCACAGTGCATTTCATTTCACTATATCTATTACTTATGTATGTAAGAAATAAACCCTTGAATCCTTGTCAGTTTTTTGTAAATGGTTTGGATTCTTTTTTGACCAAAAAGTATTGATTAATATGTATATTTAATTACTTATTTGATTATTTAATTTCAATTCAGTTAAAATCAGTAACTTTATTTATTCTCAGTGGGTCAATTAGGAAGTATATAGAAGAGCTAGACCTGTTTTAATTAGATAGTAAAGTATAGTAAAATGTTTTTGAATAACAAAAGACATTGAAATGATCTCCAGGAAACATTTGATAAAAAGTAATATTATACAAGAATAGCATTATAACCAGTTAATATAAATTGATTACTAGAATTTATCGTCACTTGATCATGATCATCAGTGATTGTCCTGAGTTTGACTGAACAGCACTCACCCTTACAGTCGCTCCCTGCTGAGTCCACAGACAGTCACCTCCAGGTTTATATATACTGGTTTATGGCTGAACCATAAAGCAAACTGTGCACTTTCACTCCGTCTGACATGGATCAATACACAGAAAGTGGTGCAGTAGGTTTGTGAACAGCTGAGGAGGACTGGTGGCTCTCTTGTCAGTGTCTTTGGGATTCATTTGACCTCAAAAGATTCTTTTCTCTTCAAACATTTAGTAATGGATTCCAGTTAAATGTAGTACATGGATTGAACTTTGGTCAATATATAAAATTAGACTTGATCTGAACCTATGATTTATGTCAATAAACAATTACTATCTAAGTCTTTCTACCGTAACTATTAAAGACTTAATTCCTTTCCATTGTAGTAATTTAGCACTTTGGATGCTTTAGTCCAAATAGACTTGCAGTATAAATTCAACCTCTGTAGGAACAAGAGCTAGGTGTCATCAAAACTTTTAAGAGCATCCCTTCCAAAGAAACAAGAGTTGGCACCACCACAGCATTATCACTGGTGATGGAAATCAGGTCTTAGGGGGGCATCCTTTCCCCTGAAGAACACCGGCCAAGTCCTGTCCAAGTAGAATTTTAGGCAGTGCTTTGATATCCACTATAAGATACTACAAGCAGTGATGCATGCCTTCATCTGAGAGTCAGGTTAGGGAATGACAAGAATGGCTGGATATTGTCAGCATAGCAGTGGTGGGAGAAGTCAGAATTTATGGGGACAATCTGTCGTTTTAAATTGAAATTTAAAAGAAAGGAACGCCATCTTCAGTAACAATAATTTGGAGAGTTTATAAGAAAATTAATGATTTCAAGTTAAATGCAAACAACAGAATTTTGTAAAATGATAACAATTCAAGTTTATAGGAGATAATATTGAATCACCTAGCTCTAGCTGTCAAATTAAATGATAAAATGTTATGACAGTTTGTCCCTAGAGCAAGTAAACTCAAAAATAACTCCAGGATCAATGAACAAAGCATTTGAGCTGCTGTTGAGCTGAGAGCAGTTTAAGGCTCTAGATCGCAGCAGGAGGGAGACCACACACAGTTGGTTGATATTACTGATCAGCTTCTAGGTGGATGTCTGTAGTTTTCTGAATGTAGCCCTTGACTGGGCTTAACAAGATAATGGTGATGAAATGTGCATCTTAAGAAGTCTATTTGCAGTTTATGCTCATCTCACGAAGCATTATAAAATGAGTGCAGATAAATCCAGGATAAGATTCATGATTATTTACAAGTAAAACAAAAAACCAGACTGATAACGCAACGACTTATCAGTTAGTTCTGTCTTCCAGACTATCATACAGTATCAATGACCTTCAGTATATCACGCACTGTGCTTGTCAAATGTCATCTGTCTTTATAAACAACATCTAATAAACTGAGAAATCCAAGTCATAAATTAAATAAAGATCAATAGATTAATAAAGATTAATCAACCATGTAAAGTTGAATGTCATCATGATGCTTTTAACATTGAACCAAACCTTTATGGAATACTCAACCAAAAAAACTCCAACCTCTATACCTCTATATATATAGTTCAATGCAATACACGTTGTCCTTACTGCACTGCTGGATGAGGCCTGTGATCTTTCAGTGCCACCTGCTGGATATAAATGTCATGTTATACTTGCAATATATACACACATATAAGTCAATAAGGGTCTAATAGAGTGAAAAGGGTTTAAATTCAGTTTAAGGTACAGTTCTGTTTTAATGTGTCACAAATTAACCTCTAAAAACTGTTTGAGGATCTAATAGTGAGAAATTAAGACAACAAAATCCTGGTAGCTTCCATTATCCATAGAGGAGTAAAATTGGTTGTAGCTCGCAAGTAATTTTCCCCAAAAATTCTTACTTACAGTCCAGTGGTCCATGACTGATTTTTTATCAGTATTATTTTGTATTATTCAGTATACATGTACAATGTCATTTTGCAACAAAATTGGGTTTTTGTGTCACACAGTGACATTCAGGTTCAGAGTTTCGCATCCTACATGTGTGTTATGGATTAACCAATTAAAACTATTAATTTAAGTTGAATTAATTGAATTTTGCACTTTTTAGCTGCTGTGAGGGTGACCAAATGCTCTGACTGTTGTGAAATTGGATGCATGAGACTGCATGTAGAAATGAAGCTTGCCTTAATAGTTGGGAGGTCCATTTGCAAATGACTGAATATCCCAATAAATTCTTGAAAAGATGATTTTCATGACAAGTATGGTATTGCAGCCCTGGCTTTTGTTACTTTTTGCAATCGACTTCCTGCAGCACCAGCCATGACCGGGAGGGTTTAAGTTCATTAAAGGTCCAGTGTGCAACATTTAGGCGGACCTAATGGCATATAATCCTCAAAGGTTAGAAAATAAAATGAGAATCATGTTTTCGTTACCTTATATGTAAGATAATATGACAATTTTGAGACGCCACGTGGAAAGGACAAACCAAACTATGGCTCTAAATTTCACGGCCACCATAGTTTCTCCTACATGCAGTAAGTGGGTTGTAATCTGCAACTATGCTCGTTGCCACTAATTACCACTGGCGCTTTAGTGTTGAATTGGTCAAATGGTAAATTTGCACCACATAAAAACCACCTAAAAGATTTCTCTCAATGGTTCAAACATATGAGTAGTAATTGAAAGCTGTTGAGTTTTTTTTTATCATCTTAAGCTACAATTTGATTCCACTGAATTGAATAATTAGTGTTGGTATTATTATTATTATTATTATTATTATTATTATTATTATTGTGATTATACTCTCTATTACACTTTGTATTTCCAAAATGTTTAACTACTACTTCACTTATTCTTCTTCATGAAAAAACAAAATATTATGTACAAAGAAAAACAATGCTTCTTGAAAGAAGAAAAAAAGAAGAAAAAAAATATTATTTCTACCCTCCAATCCTGTGTCCTTTAGTCAATTATTCAGTTATCACGCGTCTACTCAGGATAGGCCTTCCTCCTGCCTTGGAAGAGTTATACACATTGAACTACTACCAGGTTATGACCATCAATGACAATAATCAACTAGCAGATCTACAATGAGCAATGCACAATGTACAACAGTGATGAGTTTAAAATCTTAATTTAGTCAATATGGTGCAACATAAAGTACCCTTAGCCACACTTACGGTAACAGAGAGATCCACACAACGTCCATGATTGGCATGTATACCAGCATTCAGATTGCAGGACAAGACAACTGACAATTTGTATGTACATACATAATAAAATGACGCTGGCCACTCCAAAAATTTGCTTTTCTCATTGTAACTTCACTTGGATGTTTCAGCTTTATTGTGCAGAGTTTCGCACATGCATCTGCTGACAAGGGAAAGTTTTCCTGAGATAAAAATAAAGAAGGGAACGTTGAGCTTTATTGTATATTGTTCAATGTCATTATGCTACATACATTTGTCTACTTATCATGAATATTTGGATTCTTGCACACCAAACCTCAATTACACAATATTTGGATCATTCAGCACTCATAATTTTCTTTCTTTTTCTTATTTGACTTTCATTATTTCTTGTACTTTCTTACACTTGATGCACAGAGACAAATCGTTACCTGTTACTACACAACACTACCTGACAGTCCAAGTGACACTTTGAACATATTTCACTAACAACACTGATGTAATAAAACTGCAATGCTGCCGTTATTGACTGTAACATGCATGCTGAGTGATTGTGACACAGATTAAGCTTGCATCTAATGCCTTTTTTATGTAACAATAAGATATTAAATACAAATTTGTGATAAATTTGTTGTTTTGAAAACAGTTTAAAAACACAAAATGAAGAAATAGTTAAAATCCAAATACTTTTATGTGCCTCTTCAATTATTATTTAAGGCAGGTACAGGTTCACAGTTATCCACGTAAGCATGGATATGTCCAATTTGAATGATATTGTACATCCCAGAGATAGACGTCCACGTGGTCTGCCCGTTTGTGTAAGTGCGGCTGAGGTGTGCAGTGAAAGGGATGTTTGCCTGGGTCTTATATCCCGCCAAATGGCCTTTGCAGGTGTGCTTTGGTGGGACGGTCAGCTCTATAGAAACAGAGTGCTGGTTCTCTTCTGTAGTGGTGTGTCCACCTGAGAACTGGAATGATACCTCACCAGTGACATCTACACTTCCAGATATGATGCCAGGGATTCCTCCAGAGAATGTCGTCTTGATACCGGCCATGACTGAAGAGACAATATCCCACCTTTTCTCCACCCGAACTGTCGCTGAGACAGTAGATGTTGTCAACACCGGACTGGATCCACTGTTGGTGCTGGCAAAGCTGCGTATGCTCTCTGGAGGATACTGGATGATTTTAGCACTATTAATGTTGTAATGGACGTTCGAGATGTGCTCACTGTATACATCTTGGTTACAGGTTAGGACCTGGTAGCTCTTGTAAAAATACTCACTGCCTTTCCAGGGAAGGAAGAAGGCCTTATGCTTAACATGTACCTTCCCAAGACCGTACTTGTTCTTACCAACATATACGTCTCTGTCGAAACAAGTTCTGAGTGAATGTACAGGCACTGAACCATAGGAACCGTCCTTCCACTCCAAGATCTCGAAGTTGTCTTTGTTCACCAGGATATCAAATGGTTCACCTTTCACCTCTTTGTCTCCATAGGGGTAGTGGCAATAAGGACCGTGTTTAGGGTTGTAGAAACCGGCTTCACAAGTGAATTTGCAGACGTAGTCATAGCGATCAGCATAACTGTTGAAAGTCGCCACAGATCCATTAGGGAGACTACCATTCCAGCGCAGCCATTTCAGGTGTGCACTATTACAAAATGAGGGGAAAGGAGGAGCCTGTCTCCTCTGTCTCAACATAGCAGAAGAAGGAAAAAATTCATCTGCTGACATTGTTTTCTTAGAGGTGATTTCAGGAATCCCGTCCTCTGGAGCTGGGTTCATGGAGACTATTAAAGAAGGGAAAAGGCATAGCCACATTATGTTAGTGTCATCGGTCTGCTGGATGCTAATTTCTGCTCTTACTGCTTCTATGAGAAATGTTTAAAGTGTATTTTGCAGTAACTCATATCCCTTGGTTGTTGTTTGTCAACAATGTGCATTATGATGCTTTCATGCTGTTGAGAAAATACGAGTACTCACTCATGTATCAGGAGCATCATTAACTGATATGGTATGCAACATATTTCCACACATAAGTGTTGCATTGTTTGAAGGAATTTCTATTGGATTAACAGACAAGTAGCAGATAGTGTACAGCCTCTCACTAAAACTACAATATCATTTTGTGTCAGCTGTCATTAGCAGTAAGACTGTTTTCAAGCTAATACAAAAATACTGTTTTTATCTCTGTATACTTCTGTGATGAAATAATAAATAAAAAAATATAAATAATGACTGAAGAAGAAATTCATAATGACAAACAAAATTACAATTTTTGTGCTGTGAGCTTTTCTTCACAATGTCCTGAAGTCTGGCCGAGGACAGGGGCAACAGGAGCAACAACAACAAAGCTGGAGGCTTCATCTGGAGATCAAATACAGTCCAAACTTATTAGTACATGTAACACATGTAAACTTAATTCACATTTTTGCTTCATTATTGACACACTATGAAGCTGTTCAAGACAGAAGCAGACTTGATGGACTTTGCAGGACCTGTTGTCTTTAATAACTATGTTGTTGTTTGTAAGATGGTTTAATGCGAAAATAATCGCAGTTTAGTGATAATGTATTACAGAAAATGATTACATTGATTTGGCGACATTTATCAAAAGAACATTTGCAACATTAAAATAATTAATAATTAATAAAAATTGAGTAATACAATGTTATACAAGTAAGAAACTGAAAATGTTTAAACAGAAAAAAATCTACTTATTTACTTAATAACATAACATGACATGAAGTTATATCATTATTACAGACATGTAATATTTACTTTAATATTTTGATGATGGCGACATTCCTGTGAAAAAAAACTTTACTTAATTAGTTTAAATGAATATAACTTATAACTTAGATATAATTAAGTGACATTTACTTAATATCTTCACAAATGTTAATTTTAGGGGTAAGTACTTTTTTATATATTGGCAAGTTGTACTTGATGTTATAGCAAAAATGGACTTAAAGAGTATTATTCTAAATCTTACAAGTTGTTTTATTCAGTATTGTTGATACTTATTATACAACCTCACATACCTTTCCCTTTAAACAAAAAAAAAGTTTTAAACCAAAACAGAATACTTCAGGAATTAAATACAATGCGATAAATGTACTCACCATCATAGTCACACATATCACTCACACAAGTTTCAACATTTGTTTTCGGTAACACTTTAGCTAATCATACAAATTCCATTAGTGTATCACCTAAAATAACAATTGTTGTGGTTTTATTACCATAGAATGAGCCTTTTATATATACAGATGCAGCGGGTGGACTTCTATGGAGGCCTTCACTCCTATTAGTCCAGTGTAGTCCAGTCTAGTTTGTGTGTTTAGAGTGCTTTCACTCACGTACACATACAGTATTTGATTTGGATATGTTCCAATAAGCTCGTAGGCTTTGAACTTTGTAACTTACAAGTTCTGGTCCAGAACGTTGCTGCCAGGTACTGGGAAGAGGCACTCTATAACCCCTATTCTGGCCTCTCTCCACTGGCTGCCAGAAAGGTTCAAAATTTAATTTAAGGTTCTCCTATTTGTTTATAAATCTTCATGTGCTGCCCCCTTCCTATATTGCAGACCTCTTAACCCCTTACTCTACATCCAGGTTGTTCAACTCGGCTGACATAGGGCTTCTGGCTTCTAAACTTGAGATCAGGTGTGACCGCACTTTTGCTATTGCTGCCCCTAGACTGTGGAACAACATCTCAACAGTCCAGGCTCAAAACATACTTATATTCTCTACAGGAGTCCACATGTGGCAGATTTTTTGTCTGGTGCCTATGTGTTGTTTATCTGTACCTATGAGCTGTATGTACTCTATGTATGCTTTATAAATACATTTGATTTGATTTGATTTGAAGTTTGTAACATTTACCCATGTTTTCTAATCATATATGTATATATAAAAGTTTCAAATCTTAGTCCCAAAACTTAGTTCTTCAACAACTAACAATGAATAACTTATAAGATGCCTCACTGAAATCTTATTGGCATAAAGAAACTTGTTGCTTGGCCACCATTTCTATTTGGTTGAAATGATCAGGACACTATGTACACTTGCAGACAGCAGAGGGCAGCAACAGTCTGACAGAGAAAGGAAGGTTGACAGTCTGATTTCGGATCGTATATCAGAAAGTATATATCAGTTAATCAATCAATACTTTAAACAAATATTTCAATCAAACCAAATGCTCTGACTGTTGTGAGACTGGGTTGCTGATGCATGAGACTGCATGTAGAAATGAAGCTCGCCTGAAAAGCTGGGAGGACAAACTGACCAGCATGCTAACATGATCATGTTAAGCAGGTACAGTGTTTACCATGTTAACCATCTTACTTTAACCTGTTAGCATGCTAATATTTGCTAATCAGCACTCAACATAAAATACAGCTGAAGCTAATAGGAATGTCATTAGTTTTGCAGGTACTTAGTGTAGTCATTAACTAATTTGGACAAAATTCAACTTTATAAACCAAAACCGAAAAAACCACCTAAAGGCCCTAAAGGAAAAGTCAGGGGATCACCAGCGTCGTTAGGATTCATCCTCTGGGGACCATGAATCTACATGTAGGTGCTATGATAAATCACACTCTTCGGCCAGCATGTATAAACACAAGCATTTATTAAAGAAATAATAAAAGCAAAACAGAGTAAAATACACAATACACAATCTGACTTAAAGGAACTAGGCCTGTCACGATAAGCGATAAATCAATTAATCGAACGATAAATAAAATGAGCTCGATAATTTCCATTTACATGCTTGTTTGTTTTCCTCGTCTCTCTCTCTACCAAAGAGACTGGATGACCACTCCGGTGCATCGGTGACCCCAGGGGCATCGCACCCATGGGGGATGTGCGCGGTGTTTGGACACGCCACAGGCTGTTTTCCGGCTGACGAGGTTCAGAGCACGCCACACTGTTGTTCTTGCGAGTTTTTCCGCGCGCAGTTGGCCAGAGCGCCGCGCTTGACTGAGCAGTCGCGTCGCGCGTTTCTCTGTCCGCTGTTGTGTCTGCGGCGCGCCCTGCCGCTTGCCTCCGTCCCGCCTCCGCGTCGTCCTTGTTGAGAAGGCACGTGTGATTGACCGCGGCTGGATGAAAGTTGTGGTGCATTCTGCCTTAAGTCCCCTCTCTTGTGGGCTGTTTGAACATTATCGTGTTCAGTGTCGTGCTGAAAGTCACTGAGTACTATATAGATATATATACGAAGTCGAGAATGTACCAGGTAATAATGTGAAAAAGAATGCAAAAGATGATTGTCTATGGTTTGAGTCAAATTCAAAAGGGTAGCTGTACTGACCTCTCAAGGAGGGCGTTGTGAGGGGAGATGCATGCACCACAGGCAGGAATGGATTTGCGCTGTGGGCGTCTTGTGGAGCATCTGTCGTTGAGAGGAGTCTTCTGCTTGAAGCGAGCCTCCTGCTGCTGCGGCCAGTGGTGTCGATAGAGGAGCGGTGAGGAGGAACGATTGTTCACGATGGACTTGCAAGCCGGACAGCATCGTCCTCTCTTGGGCCACCTGGTCGTCAGGGCGAGGCGCCGGGACTAGCTAGGTTCCATGAGCGCTGTCGACGTAATGAAGCCAAAGTTGTCAATATGACGATAATAGGCATAACCTGCCGCATTCATCTCTTTTGCCACTTTTTGCGTTTACGGAAGGCTTCCCTACTGCCAGGTGGCTTGGGTCGCTGGTAAGGAAGTTTAGTCGCTCTTTATTGTGCCCTGAGCGTAGATGGGTTTAATATTTTTTAAAGTGGGCAATTTTTGTCTAATCCATTTGTATGTCATTTGGTTTTGTTGGGTTGTGTCTTGGTTTTTATATTCCAGTGCGATGGTTTTTGGTGTAACGGGAGAGACTGGAGAGTCCAGTTGGTATATTGTATTGTTTTTGGATGTCTTTTAGTTCCGATATATACATATTGTTTTAGAGAATAAAAGGTTATTGATTGAAAAGGGGTGTACCTGTGCAACATTATTCATTATCATTGATTATGTAGATGAAAATGTGCCGGTCTGCGCGAACGACATATTATCGGTTTATCGCATCTGGGACAATTTATCGTCCAGCAAAGTTTGTTATCGTGACAGGCCTAAAAGGAACTAAGCTAAAGGAAAAGCTGTGTGTGTGTGCGTGGGGGGTTACGCACCAGAAAAGGTGTTTGTCTTTTGTCTTTGAGCTGAGCATGAAACACGTGTTGGTGAGAGACAAAGAGCATGGAGGAGCGGGAGGATTTGATTTCCCTCTTCTCATGTGTGTGCTGAGATTTAGGCCAAATTTAGGTGTGTGTGTGTGTGTGTTCTTAGATTAGTGGTGCCGTTAAAAGGGAGTTTAAAAGACTACAAATACTACAGTAACCTGCGTTAATCATATCAACAACACAACAACATAACCTGAATAAAAACACATCAGTACAGTAACATTAACAGTAATTAAACAGTCCTTGCTTAGCTTCCCTTTGCTCATGTTTTAAGGTCCCCTTTGACCCTACATATATCCCGCCCTTTGCACCTGATGTGTGATCCTGAGAGCAAGAGTGTATAGTCCATAGCTGAAAGAGTTCATTTGTTAGTTCGATCACGTTTAGTAACATCTGGGCAGTTCATTGATAACTTTATTGATAACAAGTTACAAAACAAAACCAGATAAAACATCACAAAAGCATTGCTATGGCTAACATAAATAACCAGTGTTTCTCAGTTACTCTGCTGTTAATGAGAAAAGAAAGGTTAGTGGTGTAAAACTGTTGGTGAGATACAGAGAGAAAGTGAAACAAATGAAATCAATTTTTGGACTGTGTTAGATAAGGACATGAGTGTGTGATAACGGGGTGTGTCCTAAACTAATGTTTGCAGTGATCTTATCAAAAATACTATCAAGGACCAAGTCAAGGTGTATTTGCAAACAGTGGTGTCAAATCAATATTTGGTTTGTTTTTGAGCTGACAGTAGGTTTTCTGACTATTGTATAGTTTACTGTGGTTGCTAACAAATCCAAGTTTGCCTATGAACTGCAGAAAAAGGTAAGGTACACTGAGCTAGCTTACAGTCATATATCGCCATGACAGCGAGCTCTAGAGTTCTTGTGCCTAAAGTTTTTCCTAACTTGTGGCTCAGGGCTGTAACGCTCCTGGTAGCCAGAGGCAGAGAGACATTCAGAGGCGCTGTTACTGTCTGATGGGATATGACCATGTTCTGAACTGTGATCAGAGATGCTGTGGTCATCATCTGAATCATCAACTATCTGGTCATAATGTTGGGACTGGCTTTTATACCCCCGAAAGGGTCCTTGACATCTTATTCAGCATCTCCATCAACATCTCCTTCAGCCGCACCTAAAGGTCCACATGCCTTGCACATTATGTACGGCAAATGTGGTGAAAAAAGCATTATGTGGGGTTTTTTGCATGTTTATATTTGATGACATCTAGTTCTTGTTACTGCTGAATTTGAAAGCCCTTACTTTCAGATACTTTGGATGAAAGACGAATATAATTGAAATTACAACGTGTTTTTCAAAAATGTTGTACCTTAATAAATGTTATGTTATATACATTATAAAATGACATTGGCCAGTTCAAAATGTGTTGTAGTATGGACTTCAGACACAGAATTAAAAGTTTTCAATTGAGGGATAACAAAGTATTTAAAACTTTTTTTTATTAAAAATTACCCCCAGACATAAATTGTTATTCCAAGCAGTGTATTTAGATGTCAGTTGTCTTAAGCATCTCTGGATGGGAGATATGAACTACTCATATCTCTTTTCTACTAAAATGTCTACAAATCAAAAACAGAAACAACGCAGAGAGAAACACTGCAAAAAAGAGGAGAAAATACATAGCATTTATATTTCTATTGAATAAAATAAATTAAATGTAATAAATGTAATAAAAAATACTCATCAGTTTGAATGTTTTAATTCAACTAATGCTTGGTAAATACTAACTCAGCTTTCAAAAAGCAGAGTATTGCATTCAATTGAGTATTATCGCTGCAATTCTAGATAATCTGAGGACTATTCATCATTGTATTTAATTTATCGAGCATCATTTTTATTTTTTGTCAATTGACCATACGCCAATGTTTGTGTGGCCAGTACAGCACAGCCATTATGTTTATATTTTCAAAATAAAGAATGTGAGATTTTTTTCTGTTTTTGCAGCTGTACAGAAAATGTATCAAACTCTGACCCCAAACCAGGATTAACTGTGAATTATTTTGTACCTTTACACCCCTGATATGTATAGGTATGGCTGTGGTAGACTTTGAAAATAAATATGAATACGTTAACTACAAGTAACACATTTGATATGTATTTTGTATATTTAAATAAAATAATAAATCAAATGTTTAGAAAACTAGTTCCTTCAGTAGACCACAAGGAACCATAACAGAAAACAAGTCTTTTCTTTAATATGATAAAGCCAGATAGAATAAAGTTTCAGATGGTTAACCAATTAAAGAAAACAGAGAGATAAGGATCTAACAGCTACTTGATTAATACATTGCCAGCTCATTCATGCTTAGCTACTTAAGTTTGTATTTCAAACACAGTTCCATTCTTCCTGAAAGTTTTAGAATTGATTTAAATGATACTGTGATAACCTTTAGGGCACGGCATGGTAAAATATTAATCTCTTCCAACACAATATCCTTGTTCCTGGTGAGAAAGTGTGAAAAGGAAAGTGAAAGTACAGAAGTACAGCTGAAAAGCAACCACTCTTCTGCAGTCAGAATTCTGCAACCTTTTTGCTGTGAGGTGACAGTGCTTACCACTGAGGCACCATACTGCTCAGTGGTGCTCCATTAATTCCCTAAAACACAACACAACACACTTTGCTGTTTTACTGTAAAACACGTTATGCTATTATGGTTATTCAATCCAAATGTAAACAAGGTTCCTTTATTCTAGCAACCCTCAAAACCCTTTTTCATATATGACCTAAAAATGGATTTCAGTAACCCCATTGTCAGCTGTCTGAGTAGGCCTACTGCAGGAAAAGATTAGTCGCAAGATAGTCTCCTTACAGCAATACTTGAG
>NW_023339718.1:21185340-21189792 GCF_004916995.1 Morone saxatilis
AGTCTCCTTACAGCAATACTTGAGGAAACACAAAAGTATCCAATCAAGGAAATCTTTTGATTTAAAATCCTTTAAAGCAAAACTAGAATTATTTTAAGTTCAATCCACACAGCAATAGCCCTAGCTGGCAAATCCTCTCACTTAAAGCAGTGGTCCAATTTAATTTTATGAACAGCCTCCTTTTATGCTTTTGAAAATATGCCACAAACAACGGTGCTCTAAACATAAGTATCCCTGTAAAAAAGGGGAATAAATCAACATAAAAGTTCATGACGGTGAAGGGGCACTGCCCCGTTACTTCCAGCATCAATGTTTCACCAGGTACCAAACTGGGAGAAAGAAAATACTTTTACAGATATGTTTAAGAATATAAAGTGCCTTATCGAGCAACAAAAATATGGAGTCAAAAGCTCAAATGAGCTGAAAACAATCCTGAAAAATTAATTTAATGGTTTTTAAAAGGTCACTTAAACCACTTTCACTTGGCCCTAGGTTTACATACCCAGGGAATCAGATTATCCAGCTAAATGTATTAATCAGGGTTTGAATCCCTTAAACACCAGATTTCCTGTTTACATAATGACAAAAGCTGACGCTAATTCTAAAAATGTTTCATTCTTATGCATTTTCTTTTACTAACAAATTTGAATGACTGAGACATGCCCCTTTTACCTCTCCTTTAAGGCTGAAATAATATATACACTGAACCAGCCTTTAATTGTGTTGACCATCATAGACTATTTGGAGGACAGAAAAACAAGCATTGAATCAATATTTTTGGTGGACAAATCATCTCAATGTCTACTCTCGCTCCACTGAACCAGTTTCTGTTGTTGTATTGTTCTGTACTGGTTAATGGACAGCCAAGTGAATATACTCACTATTTGTTTAATGACTTAACCAGGAAGCAGCTAAATATATAAACCTGAAGGAGGCTGGTGGTGCACCAAGAGATGTTCACTGGGATGGTGAGTAGTTTCATGTGTTTTGTGTTTTCAGTGTTAAATAAGTCAAATTCTGAATGTGCATCACATAAAATTATGACAAAATTAAAGAAAAGATTCTTTCAATAATTAAAACATATGTGTGGAGACTTGGACAATTGCATTTCTGTAAAACATTGTTTTCATCATTTTAATATATTTAAATCTCTGACAAAAACTCATCTTTTTAAAATTGCTTTTAACGTTTAGCTTAGATGTGTTTTTAGTGTTTTACTATTTGATGTTGTTTTTCTGTTTTTATATTTTTATTTAAAGTGTCTTTGAGTATCTAGAAAAGCGCTTATAAATAAAATGTATTATTATTATTATTATTATTATTAAATGATATAGTATTGGTTTAATGCTGTATTATAAACTGCTGGTCTATGTGTTTCCTCTTCAGATGAAGCTGTCAGTGTTTTTGCTGCTGGCCCTGCCGGCTCTGTACTTAGCCAGTCCACTGGACATCAAGAACAACACAGAGCAAACCGCAATGACAAATGGTAAACACAAACTGGCATGTTATAAGGAGTTCGGTCTAGACCTGCTCTATTTGAAAAGTTTCCTGAGATAACTTATGTTATGAATTGGCGCTATACAAATAAAATTTAATTGAATTGAATTATGAAATTTGGGAAAGGGAAAAATGTTTAAGATGGCTTATAGAGCAACAAACGTTAATAAAGAAATTGCTTATGCCAATAAACTGAACATGTTTTCTCACTTACTTGAAGGCCTAAGCCTTGCAGTGATAGATAGAGACAGATACTTGAGCTTTGGTTTCATATTTGTAAGTCTTTCAACCATCCCAGTACTATGTGGTGATTTGAATTTGGCTTGCGCTGCTGCTTAAGGCATGAAAAAAAGACATTTGGGAAACTCTAGCAATTTCTCTTTCAAAATTCATCTCTTGATGTTTACTGTGACTGTCATTGAGGCTGGTGGGAAAGCCATTGGTTTTGTAGAAAGAATTTAGCTGTGGGTGCAAAATGCCCACTATCTTGTATTAAAGCAAACATTGTTCTTGTCTGTGCATTTTCCCCTTTCTTTATCCAGTCTCCTTCATGAACTCAAATGGCAGTGATGAAATGATCGCCAGCAGATTGCCACTATCAGATCGACCTCTTCTGACTGTTGCCAAATTAAGGCAGATGAGGCAGGTTCAGTCTTCCTCCTTTGTGTCTGACGATGGCTCTTACCTGGAGTGGGTGACCTGGAACAACTCTCTCCCAAACGATGCTGTATCAATTTACAATGGATATGTTGATCGTATTGATTATATCTGCAAATACAGGTGTGAGGCTGGCTTTTATACACCCAGTAAGGGCCCTTATTGCCACTATTCCGGCACAAGAAAAGCCTATTCTGGTTCCCCGTTTGAGATTCTGGTGAACAAAAACAACTTTGAGATCCTGGAGTGGAAGGAGGATTCGTATGGTTCAGTGCCCCAGAATTCAGTCAGAACCTGCCCTGGGGAGGACATATTTGTAGGGAAGAACAAATATGGACTTGGGAAGGTTTCTACTCAGGATAAGGCCTTCTACCTGCCGTGGGAGGGTTCTGAATATTGGTACAACTACTATGAGGTCCTGACCATCAATGAGAATATAATCAGCCAGAAGATCTATGATGTCAAGTATAATATTGATGAGTCTAAAATCTTAAAATATCCTCCAGAGATCATACGAAAAACAGCCATCAGCAACTACGAATGCCGCTCAGTGGTGAAAACAGATTCCCTATCAAAGACATATCAGGTTGAGCAAAGGTGGGACTTCACCTCTGCTATCAAAGTTGGTGTTAGAACAAGCTTTGAAGTCGGCATCCCTTTCTTGAGCACAAATATTGAGATCAGCAGTGAGGTGACATTACAGTACTCCAAGGGAGAAATAGTGACAGAAGTAATCACTGATACTGTTTCTGTGGAGATCACAGCTCCGCCAAACCGCTCCTGCATAGTTAATATGGAGCGGTATAAGTATAAGATTGACATCCCGTTCACAGCGCGCCTCAGCCGCACCTATGGTAACGGGGAGATCCACACAACGTCCATCACTGGGACGTATGACAGCATTCAGGTTGCAGAAGTCCGGGCTGTGGTGGACCGATGTGAACCTGTGGACAACCCCCAGCCGTGCACATGAAATGCATAAAGCCCCACATGATGTCTGACATAATGCATTTGTATGTTTGAGGCTTTTTTATTATTTTTTATTATTTTTTTCACTTTCAATTTTTGATATTATCTAGCGCTTGTTCTCGTTGAATTTGAATGCCCTTATTGTCAGACACTTTGGACAAAAGCCAAATCAATATAATGTATATATTAATAAATATATACCTTAATAAAGGCTCTTTGTTAAAATTTGTGTTGCTTTGATTTGCTATGCCCTTGAAATGGCAAACCCATTTCCATCAGGGTTTTCATTTATTTGGTATAGTCAGTGGCAGTATATGACAAAATAATTTGTTTACTAACTATAACAACTATTCAATAAAATACACATTTACAATGATGATTGCTAAGTAATGTTTATGTTCATGGTGTCCTGTGTCAAGTCTCTATTTGATCATGTGATGAAACGATATACGGTATAAATCATTTTACTGTAAAATCTAACCATGCCATTATTTAGTTAATAAGCATACTGTACATATTAAATTCATGTTTAAATACTTAATATATCATATATATATATATATATATATATATATATTATAGTATTATAGTATTATCTATTCCTATGGATGAAAATTAGGTTTAATGTTTAAATACTAGCAGTGTATTGGGGGGTTTTCAACTGAGTTATTATCTATAGTTTTGGATAATGATCTGGCGTGACTTTTCATTAAAAAAAATCGCATTTTGCAGTCCAAGTATGGTGATCAGGTTCATCATTTAATGCCATTCTACTGGATTTGATTTGTATTTTCTCAACTCAGTGACCCTGTTTCAAGTTTCTATATAAATGTCCTTGACAGCTGAAATAATTTAAACTAAACTAAAACTTTAATTCTTTTACTGCGTGCAGCTGCCTCTAACAGAATGATAAGATATAGAAGGGATAATGGGAAAAACCATAGATACATGGGAGATAGAGTATTATCACACCACAATGCAACTCATTGGCATTTTTATTTAATAAGGCTTGTGGGGGACTACTGAGCAAATATCAAGCCAGTTTTAAACACCGTACGTATGTATTCTCTGAATGCAAGGATATCGACTCACTTAATATATGAACGTCTGATGACTTTACCACTATAGATACGAAACAATGTACAACTGTCTCGATCACACCTTAGCAAATGACCACGAGATTCACCTAAGCTCACATAGCGAGTCAGTCTGCAAAACCTGGCCCGAGAGGACGGCACCAGGACATAATACTAAGTCTGGGTTATCGAGCACTAGACCAGCTGGTGTAAAATGCTTGGTATAACCTGCCATACACGCGACGTATCAAGT
>NW_023339718.1:21189892-21190688 GCF_004916995.1 Morone saxatilis
ATATTAAATTCATGTTTAAATACTTAATATATCATATATATATATATATATATATATATATATATATATATTATAGTATTATAGTATTATCTATTCCTATTGGATGAAATTAGTTTAATGTTAAATACTAGCAGTGTATTGGGTTCAACTGAGTATTATTATAGTTTTGGATAATGATCTGGTGACTTTTCATTAAAAAAAATCGCATTTTGAGTCCAAGTATGGTGATCAGTTATCATTTAATGCCATCTACTGGATTTATTGTATTTTCTCAACTCAGTGACCCTGTTTCAAGTTTTTCTATATAAATGTTTGACAGTGAAATAATTTAAACTAAACTAAACTTAATTTCTTTTACTGGTGAGTGCCTCTAACAGAATGATAAGAGTAGTAGAAGGGATATGAACATAGATACATGGAGATAGAGTATTATCACACCACATGCAACTCATTGTGCATTTTTATTTAATAGCTGTGGGGGACAACTGAGCAAATATAAGCCAGTTTTAAACACCGTACGTATGTATTTATGATGACAATGGTGTTGATTTTAGCCACGAACAATGACTGTATAAAGCAAACGATTACTAGCCAATAGCGATGCAAGGCAGAGCGTATACTAAGCTGGGGTTGGCCCGCTGGCTGTAGCTTGGCTGCACGATATGGGTCTGGCATTCATGTTGTTAGTTGTTGTTAGTAACACGCAGTTGATATTGTGCATATTGTTCAATCCCATTATGCTCCAAAGAAATGTCTACCTTCTGCAGCACCTGTCATGAACATTTTGGATCCTTGT
>NW_023339718.1:21190737-21197785 GCF_004916995.1 Morone saxatilis
GAAAAAGAGCTTCATGTTATAGCAGCGTGAGGGTTCAATTTAAATAGTCTGAGTAGATGCAGCAGGTTGGCAGGTGACCAGCTCCATCAAAGTTGCTCTTCTTGTGATTTTTGTGGAGTAACAATACAATTGATCTCTCTTCATCTTACATTTTAAAAGTCAAACTTTAACCATCAAGATAGCATTTAACTTTTAAGGACAAAAGAGCTGCATTAATTGCCTTTCTTATTATTATTATTATCTGACTTTTAGTCTTCACTTCATTGAATGGACAGACGTTACACACACCTTTAAAGACGAAACCTTAGTGGCATAAAGGAACTTGTTGCTTGGCCACCATTTCTATTTGGTTGAAATGATCAGGACACAGGCAGCAGAGGGCAGCAACAGACTGACCGAAAAAGCCAGGTTCACAGAGTGATTTTGGATTCAGTCTATACTGTGACACTTCAAGTACTTGTTTCACTTTTATTTGTTTTTGTAATTATTCATTTTAATTCAAAGACCAAAATACATATCAGTTAATCAGTCAACACTAAAAAACTAATCTTTCAGTTTAACCTGCAATGCAAGTTAATTCCAAACAAATTATTTATTTTTCACCCTTATATGTGAAAATTGAAAACAGTGCAATCAAAAGGAAACAATAATTATCTAAATAGCTAAATTTGTGAGTTAAATTTAAAGTGAGAGACATTTTATTAGAATTCCTTGGATTGATTACAGCCATTTTAATAATATTACATTTACTAAATCACAAAAACATTGTTAAAATGCTTGTTATATGAGTTATCTCTTTTCATTTAACAGTAATAAAACGAGTCCATCCATGTTGTAGGTAACAGACTGAGGATTACAGGACAGTCTGTTCCAGTAAAATGGTTTCATCCAGCAGTTTTACTTCAGCTCTTACTGGCACTTAACCAGAGATAAATAAAACATAGACTCCCATCTTTCTCTCTATCCATCTATCTATATCTCTCTGTCTCTTTGTCTCACACACATATACACTCACAGCTCTGATGTTTCTATACAACATAGCTGCTCTATCTCTTTCTGCTTTCAGCTGTATTGTGTTCACTACAGAATAAAATGGTGCTGTCCCTTCACACATTCATTAGCATATTATTGAAAAAGAAAGACACTTCAGTGGTGGAATGTAAATAAGTACAAATTTGAGGTACTTGTAGCTTACTTGAGTATTTCCATTTTATGTTACGATTTTTCGGACAGCCTTGGTACTTTTGAGATTACACATTTTTTATACACTAATGAACAGTGAAAACCATGCATCTCCAGATCTGGTGGTTTTGAATGTGAATTTTTCTGATAAACTTCTTAAATCTTCCTGTATGGTCCGAGAAAATTATCCATTATTACATTACATGTACGTATAATACATTATACGGTATGGAGCATTGCTGTAGATTAAACTATCTAAAGAAAATGAGCTCAACCATAAACATCTACAGCAGTAAAATGCAGCATACACATTAATGCTGCAGCAATATTAACCTTAAATAATTATAATAGTAAAACACTGACAGACACTATTTTACTACAGTTTTATTTTTGATACCTTGAGTACATTTCGCTGATAATATTTTTGTACTTTTACATAAATAAGGTTTTAAATGCAGACAGAATTACGTGTCGTGGAGTAGTCTATTTTCACAGTGTAGTATTAGCACTGTTATTTCCATAAAGGATCATAATACTTCTTCCACCACTGCAACACATAGGCTAGTCTTGAGCCTGTTTTTCACCAGGCTAAAGTTCATTTGAGAGAATGTCAAATGAGGCTTTCTGTCTCTTTCAGGGGAGCCGAGCTCCCCATAGCTCCCCTTTATTTCGAACCCTGAAGCAGGGCTCAACTCTTAATGATGACATGAAACCCCCTTTTAATACCTTCAAATAAATAATTAAAACCAAACTTATCAGACAATTTTAACACACTGTACATAAACATGATAAGAACTGCCTAAAATGACAGAAACTTGGGAAAAATGTATGTGAAGTGTACTTTTTTAGTTTGGCCCATGTCCCATCTACTAACATGGAAGGGATGGGGTTTATGACCTATACTGCAGCCAGCCACCAGGGAGCTTTTCGGGGCTGTCACGTTGTCCATCTGTCTATGGCTCACAGTGACAATGCTAGCATATTGATGTTTAGCAGAAATAATGTTTACCATGTTCACCAACTTAATTTGATGTGTTAGCATGCCATTAGCTATTTAGCACTAAAAACAAAGTACTGCTGAGTCTGATGGTAATGTTATTATTTTTGGTACTGGCTATGTGGTAAGTAAGAAACCTGTAGGACTCATTTCAGTTGTACTCTATGCATTTGTTTGTGTCTGTTTATGTATTTACACGTCCAGGCAGTAGGTGGAGCATTTATATCACCAGGGCACAGGTAGAGAGACTTATTTATTTAAGGATATTAATAAAGGGTCTAAAGATTTACTGTCAGGAGTCAGAAATTGGTTTTAACTTTATATATACAACTACACCAGCGTCAGGACACCTGAATGTACCACAAACCTGTTGATAGCTTTGCTGCTAACAGCGTCTCCACTCTCATGAAAGATTAAAGGTCAACGCAAGGGTCTCAGAGCAACGACAGTAGGATTAGCACAGCGTGGCTTGTGAGGTCAGCACATAAACAATAATGTCTGACAATGTCAACATGATTTACAGTGCATGATCAAATCTAAAATCTAATGTACAGAAGACATTTAATTTCTATAGTACGGTTGGACAAACGTCTAGCCATTTGTAAGTACAGCGGTAGCTGGTGAGACGGCATTGGTGACACCTATGGGGGTGGCGAGGAGTCTGTAGATGCTAATACGGCTAGCACAAGCAAGAACACATAAAGCACACATATTAAACACTTTTCAGCCACGACTTAGCTGCAACTCAGTGAGGTCTAAGGAAATCACGGCAGAAAGTCTTTTTTGTCTGTGTCTATTGGAAAAGCAATAACCACAAGTAATTCTGAATCAAATTGCACTATATTGTTCCATATTAAAATGCATCGTATCGTAGCCCATGTATCTAGGTATTTATAAGATCATCTTAGATGGGAGAGATGCACACCTTTAATACTAATGGTAAAAGTACCATTTTTTGCTGGGGGAGCTGATACAGCTTTCAGCCATATTTGTGCCTGCTGGGAAATATGTTGGGTATTTATGCTATATTGCTTTATTATTATCTAGAATCAGTAGGCTCTGCAGAAATAATCATTTGTGATCTGAAACGAAATTTAAATTCTTGTTGTCAAAACCTGCATATTTTATTTTAGGTTGTTGATAAATCAAATGACTGAAAATAAGAAATACTGAATTTTTTCCTCAAAAGTTCAAAAGGTCATAGGTCATGCTTAGTGTGCTGTTTGCTGCAGCACAAGGTGACACCGCAGCAGCAGATTTTGCAGACTGCTATGACATTATGTCCAACAGAAGGTCAGAGAGAGTGACTGGCGTGAGTTTTAGGCGAGCCTGCACTTTGCTGTGCCCTTGAAGCTCCTGTAAGGCTTCATTTCGGCTGAGTGAGCTGTTCTGATCGGGGTGGTTGGATAGATGGCTGCCAGTGCTCAGGGTGACAGCAATCAGGGAAACAGCTCATTAAAGGCAGCTGAACTACCAGGCCGTGGCTGTTTTAATGAGATACTGACAGTAATGAGTAGCTTTTTGCCTGAAGCCACTTTTCTCTGAGGTGAGTTCTTTTTTGTCACTCACACACACATAAAAAGACATGAAGCAAATGGTTAATGTGCTACATGGTTTGTATATTAACATACTGGTAATATTTTAAAATATTCTGTATATGGCTTATAAATGTAAATTTGTATTATTGAACAATACACATAAATACATAAACAATACCAATTCTATATTAACATCATAATGAATCATATTTTATTTTACTCTGTAATATATTTTTTATTGTATCAATACTAGGAGTAATATTATTTCCTTGTTTGATTTGATTTTATTATTTATTTATTTTTATTTGTAAGTTTATTTATGTTGTGTTATTGTTGTTTTTATCAGCAGCATTCTCATATAGTTTAACATTGTTGTAATAATTACATCAGTGGCTGGTCCAGTGATTGGTGGAGGTTGTTGGGAGCCGTCCACAATCCGAGAGGCTAAACTCAGGGCTACCAACTCCCAGTTTACCTCGTCAGTAAACCGTGGGCTTTTCCAAGAGCTTCTCTTGCATCATCCTGTGTTTTACATGTAATGGCCTGTGATTATTTGTGGCTTGTCTGCATTGATTTCGTCCTTGGGATGTTAGTCATGCAGTTTGTATATCAAGGACATGCTAGTTTAACATGTAAACAAACAGCCAAAGGCTTGTGTGCTGTCATGATCTCTCTTATACAAACACACAGTTTGTTACATCATTTGCTGATGATCACTGCTGTAGATGCACAGCAACCACACATTCCCACACAGTAATATAATAATAATTATTATTATTAATATATAAGAATTATTAGAAATAACTATTGGATGGATTTGGTTCAGACATTCATGTTCCCCAGATGATGAATCACATTTTGGATTGGATTGCTAGATCATAATCATCTGGTTTACAATACTTTGGTTTATGACCAAATACTTGCAAAAGTAAGGACATTCCCAACAGCAGTAAATATTAGCATGCTAACACACTACAATAAAAGAATAGTGAATATTATACCTGATAAACAGCAACATGCTATTGAAATGCTGGCGTGCTGATGTTAGCATTTAGCCCAAAGCACTGGTGTTCTTATAATTACAGCCTCATAGAACACAAACACACCTAGCATTCAGCTGTGGTTTATGAAGAATCACCTTCACATGTGCAACTGCTAGCTTTCCAATGATAGCTTCAGCAGATCGCAGCCACTGGAGGTGTAAGACTTTGCAGACAAGCTCATCATTTACAGGGGAGATTGAGAGATTTTCTCCCAACTTGTGCGGGCAAAGTTCAATTGAAACTGTGACCCTTCAACATGCAACCAGCGGGAACCCACCAACCCACCAACCACCATGTCTATTTCTTTATTTTTAAATGTTATAATACAATAAATAATTTTCTTTATTACAGGTATATTAAGTTTTCTGCTGTGCAGGGCTGAATCTGTTCCAGTGAGTGAGGTGCGGATCGCGTTCGTGGCCATGGTTGCATGCCCTGCTGAGCACACAGGATGATAAGCGCTCATTGTCATATCAGAGGAGCGAAGCTGCCGTGTTCACCATGAAAAATGCATGGGCTACATCTTTGAGCACATTTGCATTTCAGAGCCTCATCTTACCTGGCATCTCACAGCAGCATGACGACATTAGTCTGTTTGTGTGTCTGTGTGTGTATGTGGTATCCTAACTGTAACTGCAGGGTCACAAGTGTTTTATGTGCCTGTTGTGTGTCATTAGTCAAGCCCAAGTCATGGAAAGATGCACCTTTCCATCTTTATCTCTCAGAAACAGACCTGCTCTGTATTGACTGAAGGTAATCACATCAACATCACAGAGATCTGGGGAAGTATAACAGGGATAGTACAGGGATACTGTTGTCTGTCATTATACCAATTTGGTCCAACTTAGCATCTAGCTTTGTTTTAAACCGTGACACTTTAACAGCTCCAACGTAAAGGTCAGTGGAAGCATTAGAAGTAAATTAAAAGAAAGAAATTAACTTGTGACTTTGCTGCTCTGTACATTTCAAGCTGACAGCTGAAACTACCAACAGAACATTTCAGAGTATAATCTGTTCAGTTGACAATGTCTCATCAAACTCACAAAGAAATATGACGTCTGGAAAATGTTCAGGAAGGCCGTGGTTGGACTCACACACACTCCATGGCTCCATGTGATTACGTAAGCCTCTGAATCTGCTCTGCCTGGACTTTACTTTAATCCCAGTGTTGTGAATTGTCTCCTTTGCTGCTACCTCTCCCTGTCAGTCCTTTTTCGTGACCCGTCCAGTTCATGAAAGTAATGAATGCTGACCTGCTGTACCCCCCCCGGGCCCAATCTGCCCACTCTTTCTCTGTGTCCCCTCTGATTCATCTGCTCTCCTCACGCTGATGTTTATGTCACTGGCTATGCTAATGTCCTGAACAATATGCTAAATACGGGTCAATGAATATTCATTAACTTATTGGAATACATTCAGGATGACAGTTGGGAGCTGAGACTCGATGTCATTGGAGTAAAGGTACAACTAAACTTTACGGCTGCTCTGTCTAAACTTCCTGCCTGGATGACTCACCAGGTGACCTGAGGCAGATAATGAGGTTGCTGGTTTGATTTCCAGAGAGTCTGGGTACACGGAGCTTTTGTCTCCAAGCTTATTGACTTGTGACCCTTTAAAACGATACAGAGTCCACTCATGACCCCTCATCAAAGCGTTCATATTTATATGAACTGTGAGAGCACTTTAAGGTAGTGACTTTTTAGCCATGTTAGTGGCTCTACGGATGGAAAGGTCAGTCAGCCTGTCCTCGCTGAAATATCTCAACAACTATTTTATGGATTGACATGAAATTTGGAGCGAACATTCATGGTCCCCAGAGGATGAATCCTAATATCTTTGAGTATAGCCTGATCTTTCCTCTTTCGCCCCCAGCAGGCCAAACTTTTAACTTATGCTTTGAATTATCTCAACATTTACTAGATGGATTGATTTTTTGGTCAAATTTTAATTTTTAAATTTAAAATTTTTATCATAATTTTCCTCCAGAGCATAAATCCTACTGGCTTTGGTGATCCTCTTAATTTTCCTCTAGCACCACTATGAGGTTGACATTTGGGGTTTTGAGTGAAATTTCTTAATAACTATCAGATAAATTGCAAAGAATTTTGGTTCAGACATTCATGTTCCCTTCAGGATAAATAAACCACAATCACTTCTTTCATCAAACACCATCATCAGGTCAGATTTTCATTTAGTCCAATACTCAGTGACCAGCTACCTGCAAAACTAATGACATACCCATCAGCCTTTATTGTTAATTAGCAAATGTTAGCATTTTTAATCCCACC
>NW_023339718.1:21197805-21200540 GCF_004916995.1 Morone saxatilis
GGTGGGATTAAAAATGCTAACATTAAGCAGTAAACAAGCATTAAAAAAACGAAAAAAGAGAAAAATAGAGAAATTCTGATTTGCATTAGATTTGTTTTGAGGATTTAAAAAAATAAACTGACAAATCTTCTCTTTTACATAAAAACTAAAATCTATGTCCTAACTATGTTGTATGTACTCAGCTCACAGTAGGAATGAAGTGTTTGTGAAACAGTGCTTTGTTGTTTAAGAGCATATGTGCTCAGAAAGTGACAGTTGTTCCTTTGACCTTTATTTTTATGCAACTTTCAGTTTTGTGCACGGTTTATTAAAGTGATCACACACTTGATTTTCTTTCCCCTTCACCTCATTTGCATATCTTAATAGCCTAACCTTGGCTCTGACAAAGTTTTTAACCATAATTTATTCATGGAAGACTTTTTCAGCATTGTCATATTTAATACTGTCTCAGTGCCAAAGTACTGGGAGCTTCCCAGTACAGCCAGTCTGCTCCTGCTGGTCTGTGTGGAGCAGTGCCTTGCTAAAGGGAACAGAAAGTGAAGTGTTAGTGTTCCTTTTCCATACATACTGTCCCAGTTAGTGAAGAATAGCATATCATATGTGGAGTTTCTTAACTCTGACTTTGACAACACATTTCACTGGACTGTGGATACAGACAAATTAGTGCATCTCAGAGGTAAATATGGTTCTTTTTACTCCAATAAGTTTGTGTGACAGCTTACAACTTACTTTTCAGACTATAGATTTTTCACACCCTACACATGTCTCAAAGTGTTCCTTTATAGGTGGACAAAGTTCTCCTACTTCTTAAGCTGAATAAACTCGGAAAATGCATTGTCACAAAGCTGAAAACAGGCCTGAAACTTGAATCCTGATGTGGCCCGAGTTTATTGTTAAAATTTTAGGTTAGAGTTTAGGTTGTCTTAGCTTTGATTTCATTTCAGTTTTTTTAATTTTTTTTAATCAAATGAAACAATCTGAGAAGGTAAAACTTCTATTTGCTCGAGGTGCTCACAGCTTATTAAAATATGCAACCTTTGATGAGGGGTCATGAATTTGTACCGTTTTAAATAGTCACAAGCCAAAAGAGATAAAAAGATTTTTGATCCCAGCTTTGGCTTCCCTAAATAAATATTAAATAGGTGTTTTAAAAAGTCTCTAAAGGAGGTAGATCTAAGAGGGAGGGGAAACAGTTGTCAGCCTCTAGGAAAGTATGAACATACTCTGGTGCTCTTTCTGATAGCCTGTCTCTGATGTGATTCTAGATGCAGTGTTTCTATGATGACCTTAATAGCTTGAGTGGCCTCAGCTGAGATCGCTCCTGCTCTGTAAAACCTGATGAGGACAGGCATAGGCACAGGTGTTGTTTTTTATCAAATAAATGGATCAGAGGAACAAAGTGAGCTGCTCCATCCCCAATTCATCCTGTTGGATTGTTTTACAACATGGCACATCACCCTACCTCACTTTTTCACTAAGACAAATTAATTCAATGCGTCTGAGGATATTTTGTTTGAGTAGAACAAGTCATCCCAGCCTCTGATATCTGAATGTTTGAAGAGTCTCCTGCAGCGTTAGCGGGACAGAAAAGGCTGAGATGGCGTAGGGAGACGAGGCGGCCAGGTGCTCTTAGGCTCCGTATCCAATAAAAGCCTCTTCAAACAGAGATGCTCTCCACGCGCTTCAGTGGAGACGAGCTGGAATATTCTTTGAAAAAGCCTTTTTCTTTTTCTAAAAGTGGGGTCAGGGCGTCAGAGAGAGGACCAAACCATCAAATAGAAATCTTTGTGTTTCATTATTAATAATGCTGTTGGCACTGCAGGAGGGGGAGGAGGCGTCTTGGTAACCAGCGGTGATATTTTGTACTTAGACAGAGAAAGTCAGAAAACTACACTACATGTTTCTATGTTACTGCCCAAAAAATTTATTGATCGATCAATTGATTATTTTTATTTTCTAAATTATTCAGGCCAACACTGACCAACAACCAAAACCCCCAAAATATAAAACAGAAAAACAAGCAGAGTTTGGGTATTTTTATTTGACAGATGACACATTGATTATCAAATTTGTCGTGTATTTTGTGTCAGTGACTCGTTAAACTACTTTCAGCACAAATTTCTATGTCGAGTTACTGAAATGTAACACTGCTACAGCGACAGCAACCCAAAATAAAAAGTAAAAACAATTCACAGGTGAATTTCAATAATAAGCTGTGGTTAGCTGTATTTTTTTCTAAGCAAACATTTTTCGAGAAGCTGTCTCATTGTTGAAATGTTTCTCATCTTATTTTTTAATTGAACTGTTCTCTTTGAAAAATACATGCAGGAGCACTTATCTGTTTTTCTACATTAGTGTTTTGTTTGTGCACAAACTTACATACGTACATCCAGCAACATCCTGCTTTTAAAAGCTACTAAGCGTGGTCAGATAGATTTGCGAAAGATATGATTGGTGGTGTTGCTACCATCCGTAAACATCCTGCCCGATCGGTACTGTGCATGTGCAACTCTTAACAGAGATGAGAAGGAACATACACTATATACAGTCAAGGCCGAAATTATTCATACCCCTGGCAAATTTTACTTTTACAAATGTTTTTTACAAAGTTACTTTTATTCAACCAGCAAGTTTTTTTTTTGGATCGGAAATGACACAGGCTTCTCCCAATAGATAATAAGACGATGTACAAAATTTCTCAGCTTATATTTACATTTGAACAAAAAGTGGCATGT
>NW_023339718.1:21200565-21221108 GCF_004916995.1 Morone saxatilis
TTTCCTTAACAGCCCCTCCACCTTGGCTTCTTCTTGACGCACGTTCTTTCTTCAAACAACCTTCCATCTTACTTCATGAACGCCTTTCCCGCCTTTAGTTCCTCTTTCCACCCTCCCTATGTTCTTTCAGTGCCCAAACGTTATGGACTTCCCTCCCCCGCTCCCCAAGCCAGGTCTGCTCCTGCTACTGTCTGCTGTGGGCCGTGCCGCGCCTTGGCTAAGGGAAACAGAGTGAAGTTTGTTGTGCCCACCCTTTTCCCCCATTACCCATACCCTTCCGTCCCGTTACGTCGAACTCTAGCCACCCTGCATCCATATGTGGACGTTTTCTCTAACTCTGGGCCCCTTGGACCACAACAATCTTCACCCTGGAACTTGCCGATAAGCCTAAACCTTAGTGATCTCCCCTTTAAAGAGGTAAACCCATCCTGCGTTCCTTTCTTCCACCTCCAATCACACGGTTGTCCCTTGGACAGCTCCAATCCCCTCCTTACTTCCAGAACTATTCAATTTTCCGCACCGCCCCTTTCGCACACATGTTCTCTTCACAAGTGCTTTCCCCACTTTCCCAAGGCTGGACAAGTCTTCCCTTTCCCTACTTCTTCAGCTGCACTCTCCAAAACTCGGAAAACGGCTCGTCACCAACGCTGACAATCTACACAAACCGGGGCCTTGAACGTTGACGATTCCTTCTGCTGGCCGCGAGTTCTCCCCTGTCTTGACATTTCTTAGGTTATAAGTCCTAGGTTGTCTTCCAGCCCTGCACTCTCAGTTTCCCCGGTTTTTTCTCGACTTTTTTCTAAATCCCCTGAAAAAAGCCCTCTTGAACGCCACCAGGTTCACACTGCTCTGATTCCGCTCGAGCAGAGGCTCGCCTGCTCATTCAGGGTCTCTACTTTACATTATTTGCAAAGCGCTTTCGATGCGGCGCTGGTCCCCGCCACGACTTCCCCTGTTACCGTTTTAAATATCAAACAAGCAAAAGAAGATAAAAGGCCCATTTTTTTTTGTCCCAGCTTTTGGCTTCCTAAATAATATAATGGTGTTTTAAGAAATGTCTCTAAGGAGGGTACCCGGATTAAAGGAGGAGGGGAAACGAACGTTGTTCGGCTCTAGGAAAGCATTGGACACCTTTTTGACTCTGCGTTGCTCTCTCTCTGATAGCCTGTCTCTGATGTGATTTTCTAGATGCAAGTGTTTATGGATTGAACCCTTAATAGCTTGAAAGTGGCCTCAGCTTGATCCCGCTCTCGGCCTGTAAAAAAACTTTGATGAGGACGGCTGGCACAGTGTGCTTTTTTATCATAAGATAAAATGGATCAGAGGAACAAAGGTGAGTGGCTTCATCTCCAAATTTCTTTCCTGTTTGGTTTTTTTCACATGGGCAACATCACCCTACTTCATACCTTTTTCACTAAGGACATGAATTACTTCAAATGCGTCTTGAGGATTTTGTTTGAGTAGAACAAAGTCATCCCGCCCTTGAATATCTGAATGTTTGAAAGAAGTCCCTGCAGCGTTGGGGGAACAGAAAAGGTGAGATGGGAAAGGGAAGACGGAGGGGCCAGGTTGTTTCTTTGGGCTCCGTTAATCATAAAAGCCTCTTCAAAACAGAGATGCTCTTTCCACGCGCTTTCAGTGGAGTACGAGCTGGAAATGCTCTTTGAAAAGCTTTTTTCCTTTTCTAATAACAGTGAGGGGTCCAGGGGGTTCAGGGAGGGAGGACCAACCATTGCAATGATCATCTTGTTCTTATTAAATTGTGTGGACTGGCGGGATGGGGAGGGGCGTTTGGGTTATACCGCGGTGTATTTTGTACTTAGATCAGAGAAGTCAGAACCACGTAACTACGTGTCTCTATTGTTTACTCCAAAAGAATTTTGAATCTGAATCGATTTTATTTTTATTTTTCTAAATTATTCAGCCAACACTGACAAAAAAGCAAATACCCAAAATGTAAACAGAACAAGAGAGTTTGGGGATGGTTATTTTGGAACAATGAACATTGGATTAGTTTTCACTTTTGTTATGTTTTGTGTCAGTTGACTTGTTTAAAACTACTTCCAGCAAAACAAGCAATTTGTTGTGAGTTTTCTGAAAATTGTACAGCTTTTTGCTACAGCGGGAACGCAGCCAAAAATTTAAGTTAAAAACATTTCACAGGGTGTAATTTCATAATAAGTGTTTAGGCTCGGGTATTTTTTTTTTAAGCAAAATTTTTTCGGAAGCTGCTTCTCTTTGTGACAAATTCTTTTTATTGTATTTTTAATGAACTGCTTCTCTTGAACATACCATTGCAGGGAGCATTATCTTTTTCCATGCAGTGTTCCTTGTTTTGTGCAACACACTTACGTACGTCAGAATTCAGCACATTTCCTGCTTTTAAAAGTTTACTATAGCGTGGTTTATATAAGTTGCGAAATATTTGATTTGGTGGTGTGCTACTCGTTACATTTCCTGCCCGCGATCGGTACTGTGCATGTTGAAAGCTTCCTTACAACCAGGGATGGAAGACTCCACTTAATTAAAGTCGAAGGCGAATTTTTTTCATACCTGGCAAATTGTTTACTATTACCAAATGTTTTTCTTACCAAGAGTTACTTTATTCAACAGCAAGTTTTTTTTTTTGGATCGGAAATGGACACAGGCTTCTCCAAATAGAGATAAATTCAGCGATTCAATTTCTCAGCTTTACCTTTTTAATTTGACAAAGGTGGCATGTCCAAATATTTTAACCTGAAATTGTCGAGGTTATGGGGAATTATCAAAGGTTTATATTTGCATTTCCAAATTCAGCTTTCTAAAAGCATCTTTTAAGATTACCTTGACCTATTTGCGGAAACAGGCTGTTTTAATCATCAACAGGAAACCTGATAAGCAGCTCTTCTGCCAGTTGGTTTTTGGTGGGAACGGTCATGGATAAGAGCAACAGAAGGGGTCATGCGCAAAACCTGGGCTGCAATTCCGTGGTGCTCACCAGTCAGGATAAGGCGCGGTATAAGGCGCATATCGAAATGTTTCAATGTTTCCTTGGGCCTACAGGCAGTTTTTAAAAAAAATTGCAAGGATGTCTGGCCCAACTGGTGGAAACAATCTCAAGGAGGATGGTGGTCAGAAGCAACAGGTGCACGAACCTGTGTCTCGGCCATGAGATATGGAGGAGGAAAATAAATGGAATCCAAACTGGTCACCAACCGGCCATTTGGGTGAATCTCGCGCGCTTCTTGCTGGTGGAACGTCTTCACAGGCAAGACGTGTCCAAACGGGCACTGCACAAACTGCTGCGGGCTTCACGGGACTGCAAGGGACCAAGGAGGTGCACAACATTCTCCAGATAGACACAAAAAGCCGCTTGGCCTTGCAATTCATCGGACAAAGAAAAAGGGACTTCTGGGTCTTGTGTTTTATTGGTCGATGGAAAAACAAAAATTGAAATTGATTGGCCAACAGATGATGTACCTATTTTTGGGTAAATAGGGGAAGCCTCACCCTAAAAGACCTATCCCACTGTCAAACTCATGGTGGTGGCGAAACACCTAAGTGCTTTGGGTGTTTTCAAAAGCAAATTGGGACCAGGGAACCTAATCACGTAAACGGCACATGAAAGAAAAAAAAAAAAATAAAATCAAAGTTTCTTACATCAGGGCAGTCTGAGATGAAACTTGGCCATTTCAGCGCGAACACGACCAAAACAGCAAAATTTGTCTTCACTAGCAAAAGTGTCTTGGAAGAAAAGGTTAGTGCACCCCCCCCCCCGAAAACTTAACGTTTTGAGTGGCCCGAGTCCTGGGGACTGATCCTTTACGATCTGTGGGGAGCTAAGTCAGGGTGAGGGGAAGAAAAACCCTTCCAGCTGGAAAACGGTTGGAAGCCTCCTTAAGATTGATAGTAAAGAATACCAGTGGCAAGACATGCAAAAAAAGGCTGGTAGCAATATGGAAGGTTTGATTGCTGGTAATAGGGCAATAAAGGCGCTTTTATTGATTTTGAGAAGGGTATGGATAATTTTTGCCACTTTTTGTTCAAAATTTAAATAAAAGCTGAGAAATATTTTTTTTTCCACAATGATCTCATATTCCAATCAAGAAAAAAACTTGCTGGTTTAATAATTAATCGGGCTTAACTGTATGTAGTTTACTTATTTTGTATACCAGATTTCTGTATGCTGGGGCACTCACAGGTTGCTTCTGGTCTGGATGTGGCCCGCAGGCTGCCAATTGAGCAGCCTGGTTATAAAGACACAGTGAAGTTCATCCAGACGACCCAGCAGAATAAGTGCTGCTAGAAGCTAGTAGCTGGCACGTTAACTGCTAAGACGTTAAGCCAGCTGGGAGTTGGAACATGCTGCAGTCAGTATCTAGACGGCTAGCTTAATAACTGGACTACAAGGACTAGACTCTTTTGTGAAGTGGTTTATTAGCCAGCAGAGGAGGGTTATTTAAAGCACCATTATGTTACTTTTCTACCTGCATTTTGATGCTTCACTGAATTGTAAAAGAATCAGAATGTCTGCTTGCATTTACAAGTAGAATTGTAGATTATTTTAGTAAAGACAATCAGTATTTCTATATTCAGTAATGACCCATGAATGTATAGAGAGTGAGATTTAACAATAAATGGATGAAAAATGAGCAAAATGCTCAAAATCTGTCAAAAATCTGCAATTGCTCTAAAGCCTGACCTGTCAGCTGAATGCCTACAAAGCTAACACCCTGAGGGGGGTTTATGTATCTTTTAAAAATTTAACCACTGGAAACAAAGTAAGAACAGAAGCTTGTGTCTGAAGACAAGAGCATAACCGGTTCTTTCCTCTGTTTTGTCTGAAGGTAAGGGCCTGTTTGTGCAGCGTTCAGGATCAGACGGGTGTTTGAATGGATCCAGACTCCGACCTCTGCTGCCCGGTCCGACCGATGACGCAGGCAGGGCAGCCTGACATCACGGGCCGTAACATGAGAATAACTTTATATATTTTATAAACATTGGGGTTTGGTGGGAAAGCTGGAGAGGGCTAATTCGGAGGATCATGCTAACATCACATTTCCCTCACCCACAGCATTTTAAAGAGACCCAGCTAAGCCTGGTTTCACCACAACACTGAGAGCCTTCACACCCCAGCGGGTAGCCATCCAGGAGTCTGACTTTTTACAGACAACCTGCAGGCTGATGAAATGATAATAAAGCTGCTGGGTGCCAGAGGCCCCCTCCCTGCCTTCCCTTGGGTCGGAGGCACTTCTCACACTGGAATCCCTAGACTAAATAATGGACGAAACAGTAGAGACCTGTAAGCTGACGGGTCGAATCAAAGGAGGAAATCTGCTCTGACATTCACACATCTGGAGGAGACACCCTGCAAACACTTAGAAAAGTTCAGAAGACATCTGCGCCCATCAAGAGCTGCTGCCTGCATCAGTCCTGATATCAGCTCAGAACTGTTTCAGATACCTTGGGGGTCAGTACCAAAGTGGCACAGTACAGAGAGTGAATATGAAGCTACAGCCAGCAGCTGGTGAGTTTAGCTTAGTACAAAAGGCCGGTTTATAGATCTGCATTGAATCAACTCTAACCTGATTTGCACCTCTCCAGAAATGTAACTACAAGAGACGGTGACACAGACTGCAGCAACTGTGATTAGTCTGCTTGGTAGCATCACATTGTGTGCGCATTGTCTGAGAATGGGAGAGAAAACCCAGATGAGTTAATAATTTTGCTTGAGAACCTCTCTTCACACACATTCTCAGACAGACAAGTGTGTGTCCTCACACACAGACAGACAAACAGGGACATATGGGCTGCTTTGCTGCATGACCTGTTCTGGTCTGTCTATTCACTTGTGACTCTTCCTTTCATTTCACAGGGTCAGCGCAGAGGACAAGGAAAACAGAAGAAAAGACAGACGAGAGAGACGAAGGAGAGTTTCAGTTTAAATCACCATTTTTTTTAAGTACACAAAGAACCTCAACATAGTGGCATAGAAACCCCTACCTGGGTTACATGTGAGACTGTTTCTACATCAGAACCACTGACTTCCTGAAATGTTTGTTGGTCATTGGTCAAAATCAATCTTCTCATCTAACTTTCGGCCAGAAGGCAATTAAGCATATTTGCTAAAATGTCAAACTTTTCCTTTAAGAGACTAAAACGTAAACATAGGCTACTTATACACTATGTTGAGAGTTCAGCATCTTATAAGTCATATGCATTGTCTTCTGTCTCCTTGGTTGTGTTAATTGATAATTGTGTCTGTTTGTGTAAATATAGACCACAGCAACATTATATGTGCCAGTAAGCCATGTCAGTGATCCAGCATCCATAATAACCAGAGCCCTGAAACTGGCTAAGCCAGCCAAGACCATCAACAAGAAGATTGCTTAAGATTAAATAAGAAGTTATTCTGAGGCTGAGGCGTAGAGACAGAATATCTAACTCAGTGAATTAAGTCATTCATTTTGACCAAAGCAGTGTTGGTGGTTGGAACATTCCTGCTCCATACAACACTTACTGGATTAATACAAATTAAATAATAATAAAGAACTTAATCTCTTCTATAACTGTCCCTCAGAAATCCAACAAGACTTTGTTCCCATTTGATTTGATGGGACAGAAAGTGTTACTGCCAGTATGCTGCTGTGATTCAAACCTGCAGGCCAGTTTGTCAGGACTGACTTAACTGAGTCTGAATGCTAGAAGCTAGAGGAGTCATCTCTGCTGAAAACAGTCAGCTTTAATGAGGGCTAAAGATCTGTCAGGGTAGATAACTGCCACAGAGACGTGTCTGTGTTGTACTTTATGCTTTATGCCACTCTGATTCCCTTTGCGGGGAAGACTAAAAGCTCCACGTGTATCTGAAATGTTTAGTCTGCTGTCTGTCAAGTGATTTACTATCCATCTGAATGGTCTGCGTGTGAAACAATGTTGTTGCTCTTGGCATTTTCTGGCCAGTGTGTATTAATTTCTGCTTGGTGATGTTTCTACACAAATACACCCAAGACAAATGTGCCTTTATTTACTGCATTTGTTGAATAAATTGATTCCAACATTGTGCTCTGATCCAGTAACCTTAAAGAAGGGATTCCTGAGAGTCTTATTTTGGAAATAGAACATTTAAAATAAATACAATACCACCTAAACGACAAGTATTTACAAGTATTATAAAAATTTTATCTAAACAAGATGAATACCCCCGAAGTACACAAGTCAAACCACCTCATGGTCCATGAACTTTCAAAGCTGCACTAAATGATGTCTGACCAGTAGCAGGCAGACATGATTTACCGTCACTTAAGAAGTTAAGTTGTCTGCTTGCACATCTAGCAACATTATAGCTCTGGTTTGGGCTCCACCAACTCCTGCTGAGCACATGGCATGTTTGTCAGAGCTTGTTTTTTTTTTTTTAAAGATGGCCAGATTCAAACATACAGGGTTTATTCACCACTAATCTTAAAGTCTCTGCATTGGCTACCGGTGAGCTTCAGAATTGATTTTAAAATCCTTTCATTGGTTTCTAAAGCTCTTAATGGTCTTATTCCTACTTATTTATCAGATTTGCTTTTACACTTCTTAGGTTGGACCTTTATACCCATCCCGTATGTTACATTTTGCTTGTATATGAAGGGGTTCAATAAAGTCTGATTGATTGAGCCAGAGGGATAAGCTAATGAAGCTAAAAGTTCCCCATGCAACAGAGTTGGTGTTGATCCTCAGTTGGTTCATTATATACATAAACCTTACATCTAAGTATGTATTATATATGTATATATATATTTAAACATGGCAGACTCATGGATGCAACCCACAGCATCTGTAGATATACAGTAAAAAGGTCATTCTAAGGTGTTCTTTTGTCGGTACAATGACCTAATGAAAAGCATACTGTAGCTTTATCTTTTCCATTCCTGACAATAGATCCTCTTAAATGTTGACACTGGACCTAATGTCACTTGAGATTGTGTTCCTGGAGAAAAACAGCTTTATCCTTGCAGATGAACAAAAAGCAGTTAAATTAAATGTCACAAATGTAAAGTAAAAGTTTAGGTTACAGCAGTGACATTCTTTAAAGGAGTCTGTCAGCTTCTGTTATCAGTAGCTCATCTTTCTGATGGAAGCGAAGCCTCCTCTCAGCGATCTGAACCCTGAGTAAAAAGTTTTATGCTCCCCAGCGTCCAGGACCTCAGCCCTGCAGAACACAAATCAATAGCTACTCCGGGAGTTTAGTGGTCTATCAAGGCGTATGAGCTCCCGCCGCCCCCCCCCCCCCAACTATCTCTTCAGATAAATCAAATATAAACGGTTATTGCTGTGATTATGGGTGAGAATCCCTGAAGCAACCAGCAGAGGCTCCGGCGCTGGTCCCTGCTGCAGTACCACCATGCAACATAAGAAACATTTGACAGACAAAGTACCAGTTTTAGATATTATCTATCATATTAGAAGAATTTTGTGAAAACCAAATAATTACAGAGCACATTTCCCACTGTTCAAGTGTTGATTTTCAGTGCTAATTATTTGTGCTGACAAGTGTTGATTAGACTGGTGATGATTGTTGTCATTCAGCCTATTTTAGCTCCACAAAGGCCAGTGAAATGTTTCAATCATTAATTCAAAGCATTAATTCTGTTGAGTTCATTTAACACAAGAGATAAATTAACTGGCATTTTTGTTTCTAAATAATGTCCCTTGAGACAAAGAACAAATTGAAGTCCGATTTTATCAGGACTTAAAGTTATCTTAATGGTGTCAGTCTGGTTGATTTGGCGACATCTGTGGTTACTGGTGGTGAAAGCAAGCACAAATTTATTATTGCTGTGAAATTAGTATATATGTTACAGTATTTCAATTACGTACTCTTTGCGTTACTGCATTATTTGAATCACAGGAAAACACGAGTATGAAACACGTACAAGTGCTGAGGTTAAAGGACTACCTGTTGCTGTGACATTTGACAGTGTGGTTCTTTGCCGTCACCACAAAAAGGGACAGCTAAGGCTAGCTAGACCTCTGCAGGACAAACACAACACTGAGTGTGCAAGAGCTGCCAGTGATCAATAAATGAAAAGTAATGTCTAGTGGGCAAGGATAACTAGCTTCTTCAATGAAATACAAACTAAACAGCTCAAAGGGTCTTCCAAAGGTTGTAAAGGGACATCGCTAACAGTAGATAACATTATGTAGACTTGTTGGGGAAAAAAAGTGTCTTGTACCAATCTTTGTAGAACGTAGCCTACAGTGTGATATTCCACAGACATTGACAGCTTGTCTCCTAGCAACGCCAGCTCTCAGTTGTCAGTCAGCCGTTACCATGGTTAATGCCAACTCAAATGCTCAAGGCTTAGACACGGTTTCCAAATATACATTCAAACCCTGCCTCATCCTCTTACTTACTTACACAGAGAGTGAGGAGAATTCAAATTTCAACTTTAATACTATTAAGGTTTTGAATTTGAATCCTGTGCGTGAGCGACGGACTCCGCCAGCAAATAAAATCTACTATATGGGGGGAAATTACAGAATACCAATACATTGAATGGCTCCTGCAAAAAAGAAAAAGGTCATAAAGAAAATCAAAAATGAAAAGTGATCTAAATTTTTTCCCCTTTTTTAATCCATTGTTATTGATTTTGTTGTGATTGTTTGATTGCTTTTTTAAATGTTCTTTGTCTGGGGAAAAAAAAGTATAAAAACTGAATAATAATTGTTCAAATTCTTGAAGTATTTTATGATAAGTAAGATTTAAATGCTCCCTTGGATATATGTTTCATTTGGTTTACTGTCCTGCAGCTTCTTGTGGTGATGCTGCAGTTGTAAACAGACTTTGAGTGGAAAGCCAGAGGGAGGTGGAAACAGCCCATCAGCCCGCTGGTTGTGGCAATGTTCTTGATGATGTTGTGACTGAAAGAACAAGAGCTCAGATCAGTCAGAGCTTGCTGAACATGGTGCTTGTCAGGATGTGAGAGATACAAAGGAGGACGATAGCATCTGGTGGGTATCATGACATTGTGTCACATTAAGGATTCTGCTGCTCCTCTGTGCCAGTCAGGCTTATGAACTGGAGTGGAACAAATGCTGGAGGACACAGATCCTCGCCTGCTTGAGAAGAAGGAGGAAGCAAAGCAGAAAAAAGAGACCAGAGAGGAGGTGAGGAACTACATACGGTACATTTACAATCTGTTACAAGAAGAAGGCGCCACTAAAACTGATCCAAGTGTTCAGTTGGGCCAAACAAAATTGGGCCTTGTGCTGGTCTCAATGTTGTGGTTCAGTTGCAGAATTTAAACCAAAATAATCCACCCTGAACTTTTTTTAATGGCAGATATGATTTAAGCTGCCCTGCTGACTCCCAACTCTTTATTTTAATAGATGTTAAAGGGGAACTTCGGCAGATTTTTACCCTAGTCTTGATCACTAGAGGTCACCGAGTACTGTCGATAGGAAAAAGAACGACCAGAATTGCGTTCTTTACGCAAACTGCGAGATCCTGCAGGCTAATGCCAGGGAGCTCCCAGTTAGTTATAATACACTTCTTTGGGGGGCTCATTTTTCCTAAAGGGAGTGCCTTTTGCTTCCTCTTAACAGACACACATGTTAATTAAAATGTCGCTGTGCCAAACATGATCAGGGCCCTTAGGTGGACAACAACATGCCTTTCAGACTCATACGTTGGGTGCCAGAAACCGCTACAAAACAGTTTACGTCGCCTACCTGTTTTTTCCACCGGCCCGCTTCTCCGAAAGCCCAGAATTAATCAAATCACGGGACGATAATGCCTTCTCGACGGCAAAAAAAGTTTATTTCCTCAAAAATGCTCCATGTTCTTCACACACTACTTCTCCGATTTTACACTTCCTGAACAATTTCTTCTTTCTTGCGTTTCCTTCCAACAAAGTGAAATCCCACGGGACTTTCAGCGTGAGACTGCTTCTCGCCGTGAAGTCGATTATTCTGGCTTCTAAACAGCGGTTGGACGAAAAAACAGGTAGGCGACAGTTTACTGTTTTGTACGTGGTTTCTGCACAACTGTATGGGTTGAAAGGCATGTCTGTTGTCAGTTTAACCACGGCCCGCCGATCATGTTGCAAAAATTTTAATTGCATTTTGTGTCTGTCTAGGGAGGAGCAAAAGGCCCCACTGCTTTAGGATATGCCGCCCCAAGAATGTATTATACACTAACTGGCGAGCTCTGGCCATTAGCTGCAGGATCTCTAGAACTAGTCCCATCTTATTGACATCATAGGGTAGCGGGAGCTCACAGGCGGGGCTAGTGGGGAAAACACTATTCCCAGGAATGTCGCATGCACAAGGTAAGCAATTCTCATTGGATTGAGTAGGCACCATCTTGCCGTCCGGTATCTGTTACTATAATACGTCTGTGGCTTATAATTGTGTTAAATGCTTACATCAGCAATCTATAGTAACATGCTGATGTTAAGCAGGTATAATGTCTATAGAGTCAGAGTTACAGCGACACAGACCAAAATAATAATATCACTCACCATCTCTAAAATCCTTAGAAACGTGAGGGTTATTGATCTTGCCACTTTCTGACCTAACAGCTGATCTGTGGCATAAGAGAAAAAATATTTTTAATATAATGTACACTTAAAGTGATATGGATTTTATTTAGGTGGGCCTTTTTATGTGGCTAAAATTATGTTTTTCCCTTCCCTTGCCAGAATCTCCTGTCTGCTTCTTCAAACTAGGGGGCCACTGACAGCTGTCTACTGTAGGTAATGTACGGAATAAGTACCTCATAAAACCCCATGCAAAACCCAAACTGTCCATTTAATATTGTCCTCTCATTTCACTGTTGGAAAGAACTTTTCCTTTAATTATTTTAAGTTTTTTGTTGCAGAAAACACTGTNNGTGACAAGTGAATTTCCCCATTGTGGGATTAATAAAGTTATCTATCTATCTATCTATCTATCTATCTATCTATACTCACTAAAAGCTATGTGTGACACAGTGAATGCACCGTCTGTATCAGACTTTGCCTCATCAGTGATGACCTGTCACCTGACCTTGCCACATGTAGACAGTCCCCACTGTAAGCTAATCCATCGGCCTGATGTGAGAATCAATGCTAAGTGGATGACTTACAGTGAGACCCTGTTTGTCTTATTGAGCGATGTCACTGGACGGGCAGTGAGAGGAGAGAGGTGGAGGGGTGACGAAGAGAACAAAGAGCTGCTGATTCTTACTTAACGCCGTTGTCTGTATATTCATTCATTTAAAGTACAGCCTCCACTTTTAAAATATAAATTTAAAATGGAAGTTGAGTTTATTATTTGAGTTGATCACACAGGCCAGGCGACTGTCCTTTCACTTCCCTGTCGTTTCTCTTCTGTCTGTAGATTGCTATGATGGGAGGATTAGAAAAAGTTCTGTTAATAGCCAGAGCAGCCCGATAGTCACACGTACATCTGCTAGTCATTTTGTTGTTTTTAAGGTTACTGAACGATTGTGGTCATAAAAAAAAACAATATATACTGGTGGTTGTAGACAAGATGTAAACAGCAGTCGCCCAAGTCAAAAACCAACAAGTCCCCCAAATTTAACAACAAAATACTTTAATTTATATTTGCCTGTCACCCCAAGAGTGACTTCTTTTCAGTGCCTTCAAACCATTCATTTGAGCATTTTCTGACCTGCAGCTGCCATGATAAAGGTTTGGTTTAGGAAAGATCATGGTCAAGGTTGAAAGAAACCGATGTTGGAAGGCAAACAGCAGTCTCATGTGTTAAAGCCACGTTATCTGATCTTTCCAATCCATTCTGCTCAACAAGAGATTCTGGGGCAGGCATATAACTAACAAGTAAGACTCGTGAACATATTTTGTTTTTAGGGAACTCAATAAAACCAAATTGTTACGTTGTTATGTGGCCAACACAAAACAGATGACCACGTCGAGATCCTCAGACTTTCTTCCCCAGTAAAGGTGATTCTAACTTTCTTGCTTTAACTAAATTAGCCTGATAAAAGTCACAGCTTCCATGTCGGCATTCTGCAGTGTGAGTCCAGGTTTGACCGGATCGTCTTTTTTCACCGCTCAGAGCAGCAGCTTCCTGTGGGAGCAGCTGGATGCTGAAGTGTTGAAGCCCAGCAGGAGCAGCAGAAAAGAGGAGAAATAACCTCCAACGTCTCCACTCATTAATATTACACGCTCTTGTCTGCACAATACAGTGGAATCTCAGCCTGCTTTAACTGCTAAATAATTCACACAATAAAATCTTTTCTTTCTCAGCCTCCCTTAGACTCATCTTTTCTTGGTGCTCCTCAAAGTGGAGTGATTGAAAAGAGAGAGAGAAGACAGAGGGGTAGACTGGTAACACAGCAGTAAGCCAATACTAATTTTACTGATTCACATTTTGTCCAGTTAGAAATTTCGTCTTAACAACAGATACAGAAAAGTATCCTGACGTGAAATATTCCACATTTTCCACGTTTCACAAAGTTCTGTATTTTGTAAATGGCTCCTTTATTTACAAAGAGGAAGGAAACAGCAGTCTTACTTTATATTAAAGTAAGTATATATTTAAGTTATACTATAGTAGAGTGAAACCCTTCTCTGGTGGTCTAAACACATTTACCATGACAAAGTTTAGAAAGCAATGGTCTGCCAAAAAAAGACACAACAGAATAAAGTGTGTTGGTTTCATGTATTAACAAACTGCTACAAATATATAACACAATAAAGCTCATTCTGGCTATGTGGTTAATAGTGAGACTGTAAGACTAGAATTGGGGGTGACCATTCTGGAATAATGCATGAACATTGCCATCCATCCTTCCATCCTTTCTAGGAAGGAAGTCATTAAGGATGGAGAAATTCCCTGTAAGTCACAAGAATGTTCATAAAGCTTTGGATCCTGGATCAGATCTGATGAGCATGTGGCTCAGGCCTATTAAGGTGCAGCGGAAGGTGAGGGTGAATAATGACTGAAGGTGCAACTCACCACAATGCTGGAACACACCTGAAACACTGCATAAAGGTGACCAAATGTTATTAAAAAAACTATTTTAACAAACAATTCAGGAGGAGAGTGACAAACTAAAATGTCTTTTTTAACCTAAATATATAAAAAACTGTCCATAAGTTGAGAGTATTTCTGTGTACAGTTACATATAAAACAAGATTATTCAACCACTAAAAGGAAAACGTCACTTGTCTAATCATATAAAGGCTAAAATGAAGATTTTTTACAGCCGACATTTAAAGCGACCTGGTTGCATCCTTCAGGTATTTTGCAGGGCGCGCTGCTGTGACGCGCGGTCACATCCAGTCAGGTCAGCATCGGAAATGAATGCGCTGCAACACAGACAGGATGAGACCGGATCTGTGCAGAACTACATCCCACAATTAATTATAAGTCGTCGTCTTGCATTCACCCTGAGAGTGTTTGGATCAGCTGCTTGTCTGATTTCTTTTTTTTAAGGTTTTTTTCTTTTCTCAAAGGACCCGGAGAGAAAATCTCAGAATTTGGGGATTTTATTGATTTGTACAGCTTAAAAAAAAAAAACCATCCTGTTCTGAAGCAGACAACTGCGCTTAAAATAATGGAGAATTAATAGAAGAAACAACGAAGGAAACAGCTTTCATGAAGTAAAAGTTTTGTCAGATTTTTTCGAACATCTCAAACGTCTCCCGCTGTGGGACGAAGTACACATTGTGAAATTACAGAAGAAATGTGAAGACAAATTTCCCCTCTTTCCCTCTTTGACGCACCGAGACAGATCTCTGCTCCCAATTCTCGCAGGTCAGATGTGTGTGTGGATGTAAAACGCTGCTGTTAGCTGAGAGTTATAGATTTGGTTACACCTCCTCCTAACTGTCACCGCTGCCCGCAAACCGAGGCGCCCCGAGCTGGAGGTGCCGCGGGGGACGCCATGGGACGATCCAAATACTAATGTGATGGGTAAGATCACCAGCTGTTTGTATGGAAGTGTCTGTGGGTCCTGCGGTGCACTGAGAAGCAGACAGGCTGGGTGTAACTGCACAAAGTGCCAGAAAGCAGTTGTTAAAGGGGGTTGTGCCATGGTGCTGGGAAGCGGTTGAAACGCTTAAAATGCGCTAAAATCTCACCATGTGCGCAAAAAGAGCAGATTTCTAGAAGATACTTTTAGCAAACTGTACCGTGATGTTTAACTGAGCATTCATGTCAAACAAACATGTGGTATCCTCAATGTGTGGGTCATTTTGTCTGTGGTAGCCTCCACTTTTACGCACACAGAGTTCATTTAGGATTTAAAAACGAGTAATTAGTGTAGTAATGGCAGTCTCGAGCTTCAGTGTGTGTGTGAGTGTGTGTTTGTGGTGCTGATGTATAAATCCACTCTTGAATCCTGAGTGAAGGGTTAGGGTTATATATATATTTAATTCATTCATTTAACTGTTCAGACTGTAGCTTGTGTTTCCCAATACACTTAACACTGCAATACATCATTGGTGAAGAAATATTGATTGCTTTTATTATTTAATGGCCTAAAAGTACTCTAGTTAAAATATATTTTAATTTGACTGCTTTAAGGCCAGAAAAAGTGCTGGGGACATGACCTCAGTTTTCATAATGGCAGCTATGGCTCTGACTCAACATAGAATTTATGGTCACCTCCTCTTCTATAATGTAACATTGTCTAAGGATATTTGGAGCCATATTATGATATATTTTGGGGTGCAATATATTAATATAAGTATTAATAAAGGACAAAACTAGCATTACTCAAGATTTTTCTAATTGTTAACAAATGTCATAAAAAGACCAAAACCAACAATGCGTTAGTCCATCTCTCACTATTTTCTGACCTCCTGTCTGTGGCTCTTCAAGCCCATTGGTTTGTACTGAAGATGTAAATCTTTAAAAACGCCTCACAAACATATATTTTGATTAATTAAAAAAAGGCTAATTCATTTCCTATAACAGCTGGTCACTGTAGTTTTAAAAGTTATTCAAACAGGAAGAACTAGTGCATTTGTTGAGGACTATTTTCAGCAGCGGATTTGTTTCTGTCTTTTAATATGTTGACAGTAATACAAATGTAGAATATCACCGGACTTAATCTTTAAATTGTTCTTCTTGTCAATAAGACTGATTCACATTAGGATGGAATTTTTTTTATGTGGCAACAGACAAACACAAAGAGGGAGCCGCTGTCTTCCTGCATTATATAACCTGCATCAACAATGAAGGAATAAATAAGAATTACTTTGATCTTCAGAAAAAAAACTAGCAATATGACCAAAAGTAAACTAATGTATAATAGAAGTAATTCACCACTGTAACCTGTTACCTAACATTCATTGCAGTTTTTTTCCATTTTCAACACTGCAAAAAAAATCTTAATGTCTAGTCAAAAAAGTCTGATAGTTTGGTGAAAATTCAACCTTTTCCAATGAAAATCAACTTGTTTAAAGAATTGTCTACAGTCGAGTGCAGCAATCTGATTTATTGTCTTGTTTGTGAATGAGTACTGGAAACGAGTTGAAATAAGATAAAAAGAGTCTTTTGCTACTTGATAATGGATAATACTTGATAAGGTGCAGTTTTGTTGCAGTGTCTGTGCTTTTAGCTGACTTTTTGCTATTATTTATATTTCTGAGATTAAAAAAGGAAGATGAGTTTAATTTAGTTTAATTTAAGGTCTCAGTAAGCACTGATGGATGGATGAATGGATGTTGACCTTTTTTAAGTGTGTGTCTGTTCGGTGATTTGTGTGTGATACTGACTGGCTGTGTGGGTGTAAACGACTCTCTAGCCCTCGGGGATGCTGATGTCCAGGGCTCAGTTGCTACGGAAACACAATGCAATAGCCAGTGATGATGAAGGTGAAGGTGCTGATGGGAGGGGCAGCAAATGGCGATATTTGTTTATAATCTGGAATTCCTGAGTGGTGACAAGTTGAAACATACACACCTTGATTGTGGGAGGCGTTGCTTCTCTGTCACAGATTTTCCAGCAATCACCTGTAGCACATTATGGAGCCTTTTGGTCTGTAAAATGACGTTGTGAGTTCAGGTGGATTATTGTGACTCAAATTCGGAGATGTGTTGATACTACAGCTAACTTTGTACTTAGATATGAAAACTCAGGTTAAACAAGTAGACATAATACAGCCTCACACATGTAAATGAAGCAATGTAGAGGAATGGGCAGCCTGCAAATTTCTACAGAAGTAGATTCACTACAATTCCTACAGGGGCTCATTTTTTTGTTTTTACTTTCATGTCGTACTCAGAGGAAAAGTATGCGACTGTAATATCTGGAAAGGTTGAAGTTTGGAGATTTCCACTTATTTCACAGTCATTTCACTAGAACAGTGTGGTCAAATCATGTTACCTGTCTTTAAATGACAGCCATCAATCAACAGAATAGCTGCCCCTTTACATATGTGATCAATAGTCCAGTAATGGTACTCTACTGTATGTCTTGTTCTTGCACAATTAAATTAATGTGAAATTCAGCCAATGGGGATCCTTTTAAATAAATAAATCAGACCTCTGCTGCCACACCATTACATGGAAGGTTAATGGACTATTTTCCAAAAACAATGTCCAGGTTTCTCTAAATGATCCTCAGACCTCACTATTGACAGTTTTGAATTGGAACTATATTTTAGTGATGAATCAGTCCTTATTGAACCTCTTCACAGAGAGGTCTGTGGTATATCCAGAGTAACAGAAACACTGTTTCTGGAAATGTGTTTGTTAGATATAAACTCAGATAGCTGTGCCAGTCAGAGTTTAAAGATCACCGCCAGTCATGTATTAAGAAATATATACAAATATTCTGCTTGGAGCAATAATGTGTGTCTGGTATGTTTTTCTACAAAAAAGTATAATTTCCACATTAAAATCACACTTCTACCTCATTAAAAAGTCCAAAATCTAGATTTTGTTAATTTAAGTTTTCCTGCTGAGCACAAGATGTCTCCTACTTATTTGCTAAATCCATTCTCAGTGTATGTGCACTGGTGGCTTCAAGTTTCTACATGCCTGTAGGCATGATTTTAATAGGAGCAGAGAAACTTTCCACTTTCAGCAGATGAATGTGAAAGCATCCTTTTAGTGCCAAACTCTGTACATAGATCATTCTGCACAGTGAAGATCCAACATCCAACTAGAGGAGCAAGAAGATAAACAGATTTTTGAGTGCAGGTGTGCTTTAACTACTACACAACACTTTAACACCTACACTGTGTCCATATCTCACTTTTTCCCTCTGCTATTCTTGGTGTGTTGGCTGGCGTATTGGTCGTGTAGCTCCACATTCATCAGTGTGACGGTCCCACGACATGACACACTCCTGCCAGCCCTTGTCACGCCCCAAGGAAGCAGAGGAAATGAGATGATGGCTTCAGTTCAGTCACATCTCTTCTCACATGACTCTCTGCGTCTGCCTGCCGGTGTTTTACTATTCATCAGTGCACATTTTTTAAATGCTGCTTTGGTTCCTGACTTATTGTATAAAACATGAGGGAAAGCTAAATATTCATAATTTAAATTCATAATACTAATCTGACATCAAGGATGAGCGCTTTCACTCTTCAGCAGGATATTTGACTGCCGAGGAGAGTAGTGCAGAAACCCACAGGAGGAACTGGTTAAATTTCCATCTGTCATCACACTTAAGGTTCAGGAACCTTTGCTGGTGTCCCTTTAGTGTTTTGATTTTTATTTCCATTTGCTAATGCACACTTAATTCTAGTTTGGGACCAAATCTATTGCATAAAACATGAAGGGAAAGTGAATAATAAAATGCATAGTGTCTCCTCTCTCTTCTTCACTAATGTAATTTCAAGGAGATTATAAATGGACTTCTTGACTTGTCCTCATTCACACGGGACGAGAAAAGGAAAACTGTATTACCTTTTCTCTAAATAATTTCTTCTGTGAAAATCATCCTTGTTCCACATTTATTTCTTCTGGTGACTTTTATTTTCCTCTTCTCACTCGAAAGACTTTTCCAGAGACAAATAAATATAATGTGGATTGTTTTTAACCCTATTACTTCTTAATAAGAAGAATTCTTTCAATGTCCCAGTCCATCTGTCTTTTTCGTGGTAGTTGTAGTTCCATAAAGTCACCAGCAGATTTTTTTTAATCCACTGGTACGTCTCTTTTTGCTGATTTAAAGCTGGTGAAGGTGTAGAATCGAGCTTAAGCTTTAGCCACTAGACGATCCCCATAATTTTTTTGTCCATAATGCACAGGAAGACAAACCCTGATACGTCCTGGAGCTGCCGCTCTGCAGGTTGGAGAGTGGTTGTGAGCAGAGGTTTGCGCTCTGTTGACTGCCTTATTGTTTAATTGTCTGGTTGCTTTGGGGGCACTCAGGCTTAAACTGAAAAATGCAAAATGTTTAATGGAACGCAATTAGCCCATGAAATGCTAACCATAAACTAGAGGCTTATTTACATTCGTATCTCTGTCTGTGAACCTCAAGGCCAGTCTGGAGCCAGTCTCATCTTCATTAATAACTCACTCACAAGACACGTGACAGTGTGAATGTATGTTTGTGTTTATCTGACAAGGACGTCCAGTACGTGTGTGAATTACTGGTATAACTCTTGACTGTCAGGACCAAAGGAGGAAGTAGTGTGACTCGTTTTTATACCTTGTTTCCTAAAATAAAGTGTAAAAAAAAGTCTGTTTTTACACTGATTTCCAATATCAAAATAACAAAATGCCTGGATGGTTTGGATCAGGGCAAAAAAAGAAAAGGTTTATGGAAGGAATATCAGACCTGCTAATATTTGCACTTGGCTCAGTGTGACTTAATTTCTTTCACTTGGCTTAATTTACTGCCCAATGTGCGCTGAGTTGTAACAGGTAAAAGATAAAAATCGATCGGCAATATTTTCAGTAATGGCTGCTGGCAAGACCAGTTTAAACATTTTGGGGCTGTCCGGTATAGTCGTAAAACTTTATGGCAACATCATTATCTCTCTTCACATCCTCCTCATCATCCTCTTTACACCTTCTCTCTCACCTACTTTTCTTCTGCTCTTTTTCCTCCCCCTCTTCTCCTTTATTTCCCTAAATGCCTTCTCTCACCTCTTCCTCTCATTTTCCTCTTTTACTTTCACTCCTGTTTTCCTTCAACATCCCATCTCCTCTATTCTCTTCCTCCTTGTTTCTCATGTTCTCCTCACTTCTTCCTTTGTCTCATTTTCCCTCCTCTTCCTCCTGCTCTGTCACTGTACTCATCTCTTTATCATCTTTTTCCACTTCCCCTTTCACTGACCTTTTCCATCTCCCTCCTTGACTCTCCTCTCATTATCTTCTTTCCATCTGTTCCTGTTCCATTTATCTCATTACTTACCTGTGCCTCTCCCCCTCCGCATTCTCCCTTCCCTCATGCTGTCCCTCACTCCTTATTTATTCTCCTTTTATCCCCCTCCTAACTCCTCTATCCTATTGCTCCATGTCCCCTCTACTCCTACTCTCTCCTTTGATTCCTCCTTCGCTTACTTTTCTCCTTTTCCTCATTTTTCCTTCCACGTTTATCTCATCCTACCTTCCTCCTTGCCCTCCTCTCTCTTCCTCCTCCTCCTC
>NW_023339718.1:21221135-21259639 GCF_004916995.1 Morone saxatilis
CCTCCTCCTTCTCCTTCTCCTCCCTGCAGGCTGTTGATGGAGAGGATTTCGAATGTCAGCCGGGACAGTGGTCATCGCAGGAGGAATTCTGGCTACAGTCATCTTACTGACCATCGTCGCTGTACTGTGTTTATGTAGGTTGCAGGTATGACTACTTTACGACTATTTAACTCATTTTCATTTTAAAAAATGAGAGCCACCACCACCTATCCGTCCAGATACATGACTCTAACACTACGGGTTGCCAGTACTATGAAATGCATTTCAAAATGTAATACATGTAACAATAGATTAGACGCAAATTTTTTCGATCATTGTGGTCAAAAAGACACCCTGCTGTGAAAATAATCCGAGTACAATTTAACTTTTAATCCTTAGGCACTGTACTACTTAGGCACATTGGTGCTTTGAGCTAAAGGCTAACACGCTCACAATGACAATGCTAACAAGTTTAGCAGGTATAATTTACATTGTATAGTTTACCATGTTCCCCATCCTAGGTTAGCATGTTAGCATGCTAACATTCATTGATTACTACTAGCTGAGGCTGATGGGAATGCCATTAGAGTTTTGCACAACCAAAGTATTGGATGAAGTGAATTTTTGACCTGACGTGGCGCTACAAGAAATATTAGAGAATCACCAAAGTTCAGTCTTAGGGGAACGTGAACTTGACATGACTCTCAATCCATCCAGTAGCTGTTGAGACATTTCACTCAGAACCACCAATGTCAACGTCATGCTGACGCTGGAGGAAAAGTCAGGGAACCAAAGTCAACAGGATTCATCCTCTGTGGAGCATGAATGTCTGTAAGTCTTCCAATGGTATTGTTGAGAACTTCAGACATCACACAACCCAAAAGTCCACAAGAACTCGGTCCACAAGTCCAGAGGGATGTTTCTATTCAGCTACGGTGTCGTTGCTTCATATTATTAGTTTCTGCTTGACTTCTTGTGTTCTGCATTATCTATGTATGTCTGACAGTGACTCTGACCTGTAGTTCTCTCTTCCTGTGTTTGACCATCAAGTATTACTGCTGTAAGAGGGAGGAGTCTGAGAAGGGGGAAGAGGAGGAACCAGACCTCGCCACCATGTCGCCGACCCGCCCCCTGGCTCTGTCTGCTCCCCCTACGCCTCCAACGCCGGAGCACTATGGCGACGATCCAGAGAACTACCCCCCCACCTTCCTCACTGAGGCCAACGGGCCTGCCAGCTTCTCCCCCACACCACCCCCGCGCAGGTGCCAGCGCTCACATGCCTTTTGCCCGTCCTGCGCCCGCTGCTCGCTGCCCTTCTACCTGCAGCACCCGGAAAGGCTGTGCAACGGCGGCCGCAGGGTCAGCTACAGGACTGTGCAGCAGCAGGACCTGGAGTTGCCCATGGACCTGGCCAGCTTCTACCAGAAGCTCAACCTCATCCGCTCCGTCACCATGAGGGAGGTGGTCACCCATAGTGTCAGCACTGACGTGTAGGAGCAGGCAGGGTGGAGTCAGCGCCGCCCTGCTGGCCTGGAGGAAAGGGTGATTTATACAAACTGCACTGACTCAGTACAGTCTGTAAACACACTCAATGAACATGTTCTATAGGTGCTGTGCTGGGGATGCAGCATTAATACTGTGCTGTACTGATATACTGAAACACTGAGGGCTTTTGGGAGAACACCGCTCCTGGCAGCCATGTTGGAGGTCTACCACTCCTGCTGAATGCATTTCTGTCTCTGACAGACTTAAACAGACTTTGTCAATTTTGACTTAACTGTTATGTCTGTTTTTGTGTGTAGAAAATTAGTGTTTTTTTTAATTAATTAACTAATCAATATATAAGTATCAACAATAATTGAATTACAATTTGAGCTTTTGTTAGTAAATTTAATACAGAATTTTGTTAGTTTGAAAGCACCATACTAGAGACAATGAGGCTAATGCCTTGATAGCTATCAGACAGTTTGTTCAGGATAACCAAGTCTCTTTTGAAGGATGAGTCTGGTTTAATTGTCAGCAAATCCCATGTGTGGACCAAAACCAACAATGAATGTATCCTCCTAACATATACTGTTTGTGAATCCAAAGCTTGATCTTATTACTCCCAGTGCCAAGGAGCTCTTTAGTCCAAAAACATTTAAAAACACATCAATGAGCTACACTGTTGGACTGGGTGACATGTTCCTTCATTACCACACGAAGTACAGAAGTACAGAGAGACAGGCTAACACATTATTGGTTTTGGTGTTTTGGTGGGATTTGTTGATAAGAAAGAATAAATATAGAATAAAATATATAATTTAAGCTCCAAATCAGGAGGGTTTTGGAGAAGAAAGCTAAAGCTAAAAGCTAAAGAGTCTGTTTTTTCCATTTGGAGATCAGACTGCTCACGAGAGATCCCTTTTAAGCCATTTTGACATGAATGAGTGCAGTAAACACAGGTGTTACCAGTGATACTAATCAAGATTATCTTCCATTCAGGTCAGTCAGAGTCAGGGTGCTGCTTATATGCATGTTAACTCACTGGGGAGGTTCTGCTACACTAAGTGGAACTGAACCTTAATAAGTATCATTGGTAACACCTGTGTTTACTCCAGCAAATCCCAGTTTCTAGAAATTAATTTTTTGTACCCCAGAACAGACCAGTGCTCTGCTCTAGTACTGAACGTACAGTATATATGTGTACTTTTACAGTGTACCTATAATACCACTTGACTGTGATTCATTTATGCAGTGGAAAAAGTGGATATTATATATACACAGAAAAAATATTTTTTTGTGTGTGTTTGTGTAGCAACAACTGTACAGTGTCCAACAACTGTTACATTTCACCTTTATTTCTTTCACAGTGGGATTCCTTCACTTAACACCTCGTAAGAGCCAAATAGAAGCTCCCACACACCGAGCTGCACAGGGGTTTTCACTTATTCTGCCTGATTACACCGCTTCTTGTGCAGAGACGGAGTCGTGATCTAATCAGCCAAACTAACTGAAAACACCTGCAGTTACACATAGTTGTGGGTGGCTTTTAAGGTTTCAAACTAATGCCGGATATACATGAAGCCATTTCCGCTTTTAATAATTCCTTGACATCAACAGTGAGAGCCTAGCAGGTGTCATGGGGGAGGAAAACTAATTTATGCACACAAATTATTAATTTAAGAGCATTACTTTTAAACTGAACGTACATAAATAAATTTGAAGGCACAAAGTAGTATTTTGTGCGTACACACTAGGTTTTGATTGAGGCACCTACCAAGCTCCGTGCAATATTGACTGTTCGACATCAGAAATCTCCAATATCAAGATTTTAGTTTCAGTTTTCAAGAGTTTATAATATCCTAAATTAGATTTTTAACCAGATCAAATTTAATTATTGGTGTCAAGAATTAACCAAAAATACATTATTGATACATATTCTTCTTAAAACTACTCAAATCAACTGAGAGACAATTAAATGATTTGTGTGAACAGCTAATTTGACCAAGTTGAAGGTAACATTTTCTTGTCATTAGAAATTCAGTTCTTCTACTTTTGAATTGAAACGGCATCATCCAAAATTGGAAATGTAAGTAGTTCCAATGTTACATGGAGCTCATGTTTGTGTTCACTTGTGTACATTTGTCAGCACGAGGTTGTGTCTTTTTTGTGTGTATTTGATTATTATTCAGATGCAGCTGGTGATACTGTCAGTCTGTCGGTGTGTGAATTCCTGTTTGTTTGCTGCGGTGCAGAAAACACATTGTCACTGCATTTTAAAGGGCTTTTCTGAAGCATTCAGTGATCCAGTGACTGTGATTTCCGGAAGACATATATTTCCTGTTAAAGACATCCTACTGTAGATAGATGCTGTGCTGTAGGCCAGGGTTCTAATAATATCTGAAGAGTTTTCCTCCAACATAAGGTATTGAGCTTTTAAGAAAAAACTGACAAAATAACTGATAGCTCATTTTGGTATTTCTTAGCGTTAGTACAGTTGATGGGTGTTTGGTATTTTACAAACTTCACTTCACATCAGTAGAAACAACAGCTTCACTCCAGAAGCTGCAAATAACTTTTTCCTTTACCCCAAAATGAACATTGAGATGGTATAAAATTTTTGGAGCAAATTGACTAAACTTGAGTATAATGATAAAATGTATGCTGCTAAAAATGGACATAAGATCTGTTCATTCTGATAGTGTGTTTTTTTGTGTCATGTGTGATTTGGCCTACTGTGTTTATCATGAAAGTGTGTTAAGCCTCCGGTAGCAACACGTCGTGGTTTTCTAGCACTGATCACAAGCATGTCTGATAGATAGAAGTGCAGAACTTGCAGAGACCTAAAACACCTTCGCTAGGATGAAGCAGCAGTTGGCGTGCCTGTTCTGTAAGGCTGCAAGGTTGGAGAACAGAGAGCTGGAGTGAAGTAAGAAAACTTTCAAAATTCAAATTCACCCAGACATTTGTAATGATAGAGATGACTAATATCCAGTCCTGGAACATAACCTCAGTCAACATAATGCAGCTGGAACTCTGGGGATGCTGCTTTACATGACCTCTGACCTGAACTGAGTCTTCCACGTAGTGCTTCGTCTGAGGCAGACTACTGCCCGAAAGCCTCGACCGATAATAATAATAATTGCTGTGTCCCAAATCCAGACTACACAGGTTTTTGACTCAAATGTGTTCACACTGGAAAAGTGACAACATAAATATTAATATATATAATATATATATATTAAAATCAGTCAGTGTGTTATCGAACAAAAGAAAAAAGAAAAAAAAGGCTTGAATATTGTTAATCACCATGTGGTGATTAGTTTGTAGTATGGATTTCATCTTTTTATGGCTGTGATTGCTTCTTCAATCGCTCTCAATCTCTAACCCTAACCCTAACTTCAAGTACACAAAATGATGCTGCAAAAACACTCCTTGCACATTTGAGTAAAGTAACAATTTGATGTGTACTGCACCTCTGACCCTCTGCTAGAAGAGGGATGTTTTTAGGTTACAGAGGTTTGTCTTGCATCTATAGTTGGGGTTAACGTTCACATATAGCCACAGAGGAAGGACATCCTGGGAGTCTCAACTCAGGGCAAACAAGTCTCTGCCATAGATCCATCGTGTTGATCAGTAAAGCCTCAGACATGAATCAATTCAGGGTGTTTTGGGGCATGAAGCTGCAGGTTCTTCACTTATTTTAAAGTTCCTGAGGAAGAATGAGTGCAGAACCACTTTCATTAATCAATGTTTTTTAGAGAAGACTGAAACTGTTGCATTTGTTTCCTCTCTGCTTCAGCAGTTGATGTGTTTCTATTATTCTGCACGCCAACAGATGAGAGGTTTGATGCTGTCACACTGACCAGTAGGGGGCGTCAGCTGCAAACCTGCATCTGCTGTTGCTGCTCTGTGTGTGAAAGTGACTTAATTTACAGTGTTAATAAAATGATGCCAAACTGTCCAGTATCTGTGTCTATGTCTCCTGGGAGATATCTGATACAGAGCAGCACAGCAGGGATGGTTAATTCTGGACAGATTTTGTTCTGTTTTGTTGCTTTTTTATTAGTTTTGACCATTAAGTCAGACATGTCAACTTGTTTACATCGGAAGAGGAGATTAGAGGTCACTGAAGGATACTCAGAGTTCCGTCATCAGTGTTTTTTCTGCGTTCATAGCTGTGATGCACCACCACAACCATCACTCCCAGTTTCAACAGGAGCATAAACTACAATTATTCCCCCAAACTAAAACTGCAAAGTGCAACAGTTTTCACACAGTTTAATTCATCAGTGTCATTTTAATTGTGCTTCCATTTGACAAGGACTCCCTTGACAAAGAGATTCAGATCCGAAGAGGCCATTATGATTAAATAAAGGGGAAATGAAACTATAAAATCTTTTCTTCTTTTTTCTCCTTAGAGAGAAACATGCTAGTTCAATATTCCCTGAATAAACACATCAATTCACATAAAAACGACAAGTTCATTTGAACTGTTATTTTATTGAAATACAAGTCAGTACCATTAGGTTTTCAGTTTATTATCAACAGTACACAATTTCCATACTTAGTTTTGTACAAAGAGGTATCAGTTATATAAAAACACAGTACACAATAGTTAAAAATGAGACATACATGTACACGTCTGAATACATTTCAACCATACTTCAAGTGTCAGGAATGTTTCTTTCTGTGTTTGTATTAACTCTCTGCTTCTCTGTCACACACACAGACCAGAACTGGCATCAGTTGACCCGATGAATAACCATCGGCTGGCATCAGGAGCGTCACGATAAATGAAAATGTGCTATGACTAATAAATATGCTTCCATATCCTGCAGGCGTACCGGCATGGCGCCAAGCGGCAGGGAGTGGAATGGAAATATAAACTTTTTACATGCCAGACACCAAACTGAAACACAATTAAATAATATTTCATAAACAGTATCTGTATTAAATATTCTAGTCATGCAGTATATTCCGTTGAGAAATAATTTAATACATCTTTTCACTGCAGCGATGAACACAACAAGAGCACGCTGCTAGCTGATGATGGAGGTCTGTAAGACCGTTTGAGTGTTGACTCCACTTTTTCTCCAACTCCACATGGTGTTAGAGGAAGATAAATAATCAATAACAGCTGATAATGACTGCCTTTATGGTAAAGATACAGTTTGATGAGAATCTTTTTAATTTAATAATCATGTGATGGTGTGAAGGAGTGAGGGGAGGGGCAGCTGTGGGGCTCAACATGGAGTCTTGAGAAACACAGATATTTTTGGACAAGTCATTTTCTTAACTAAATGTACTGTATGTTTCCTGATTCTGTTTTGAACTGTTTCAGAGGTCTTGAGGTGAAAGGCTGCTGTGGGTACTCAAGGCACATACACACTGTGCTGGTTAATATCTGAGAAATCCTCTCCACACAAGACAAACTAATCCAAACTTGAGTAGTCTTCTCAAAATAAAAATAGTTTCTCGTCCAGTTCTTTCTCTATTTATTCCAAATAAACCAGACACACATTACAGTCTGTGTTTGGAAAATGAAACTGATATGAAATAAGAAAAAGAGCAAATGGAGAATAAGTGTTTACATTTTATGTACGAATGTTGCTGTTGATGTTATCAACAGGACTGACAAAATGTTTTTGTCTGATATCAAGATGACCCGATTTAATTTACCTAGTCTTTTATTTAAAGAACCGATCTAAATCCAAGTTATTGGAGGAAGCTTTATTGAAAAAGGTAGGAGCTTCCATCTCTGACTTTCAGCTTCCTCTCTGTTCAGAGAAACTGCAGTACCACATGTACATAAATGTACCCATTTCTTTCCTCATGCTGGAGTTAAGAGTCGACGTGGAGAGAAGCCGTGCTGTCCTGGACTAGGAGATTGGAGGTCGTACGGTGCGGCAGGAGTGGCAGCAGGCCTTGCTGTAGTACCAGTGGCTGCACAGGTTGACCTTCAGTGCCAGCAGGCAGTTGGTGGAGGGACGATCCTGGCAGCTCTCATCTGGGACACAGTTCACACATGGTGACGTTCGTTTCAAAACTGTTTAATCTAATCATCAGCTTACGTTGCTGTTTCTAAAACAAAACCCTGTTTAATTTATCAAACGTCATCAATTTTAAAGGGAAATTACAGTGCTTCAATCATGGGTCTTTCAGCCAGGTTTTATAGTTGTCCATCTTGCACTTTCTGACAGAGCAGATACAATATCAGTCTACATAGGCAAAGTAACGGCTCATATTTCACTTGCACTACATGAGAGTAAACGCAACCCAGAAGCACATTTTTACACTTCAGGTCTATTTTCTTTGTTTTTATGCATGTAACTACAGCAATCAACCTGCATTCTACAACCTACAGTCTTGTGTAGACACGGTGGTCTCGTAATGGCGGCCATTCTGGCTACGGGTCTTGCTAGCTTTGCACTGTAGAGATTTGGGCAAACATGACTCCAGTAAAACAACGTATGTCAGGGAAAGCAACACAAGTCTGCTCAAGATTTCCGAATAAATTAAAATCTTAAATAAATCCCTGGGTCCAGATAAAAGTAAATTAGCTTCCTGAATTAGTAGCTAACTGCATAGAGACCTACTTCCAGTGTGTGTGTGTGTGTGTGTGTGTGTGTGTGTATAAGCTTCTGTAGGCAGAACAGTATGTTTCCTGAGGTGTTACCTGGCGGCTCAGTGGGGCAGGGTTGCAGGGTGCAGGTCTGTTTGGCCACTGGTTTGGTGAGGGGGTCGCAGCCTCGGACCAGCTCTCTGCCCTGGTAACACTTCACGTCTCTCATCCTCACACCCACACCACACGTCTTAGTGCACTGAGAACACACAGGAGCAGAAACACACCACGTTACACACCACTGATGAACTGGAGGATGTCTTACTGGTGCAGAGACATTTTACATGTCTGTCCTACATTCAGACTGAATAAAACATAATGAAGACATGTTTGTGATTTTTTAAAATTTTTTCACTACATATTGGAATTTGTGAAAATTGATTATTAATGACCAAAAAACTAAATTATTTGCCAATCAAACATGATCCTTGACACTACTCTTCTGTGCAGGCATTACACATCAACAGTGTGGTGCAGAAGTGGTGTGACTGGGACTGAATGTGGTTGAAAAATGAGTTTATATCAAAGTGGAAAGATTGAGGAAGATTGAAGTTTTCAGCTGGAAAATATTCTTTGTTATCATTGAACACACCTCTTCTTCTTCGTCTTCTTTGGACATATTTACACTTAAAAGCATGGTGTAAATATTTCTGAATCCAAATAAATTTGCCTAATTTAGTATGGGAAAATGTCCATTTAGCTCTAAACAGCCTCTGTTGTATATTAAAGTAGAAATATGAAATATGAAAAAAAAAAAAAAAAAAAATAATATATACTATCTATATATATATATGTAGTGTATATCTGGTCCCAACAAATACATTGTAGGATCAGAGGGCCCCCCCTCATCCTGTAGGGAAACCCATGATGATCCATTCATATCATAAGCGTGCGGACTGTGTTGACCTCACCTCAGACCAGGGGGTGGTGTACCATTTGAAGCATGGCCTCTCAAAGCAGGTGTTTTCCTCTTCAGGCTTCTCGTTGCCTCCACATGCCTCATCATCAAAGATCTGGAACTTTCCTCCACTGATGCCGGCACACAAGACGGTCCTTTGCTTCATGCCACGCCCACAAGTTGTGTTACACTACAGGCAAAAACAGCAGAGGTGGTAGAAGTACACACATTCTTTAAAGTAAAAGTACAGATACTACTTCTTTACTCAAGTAAAAGTAAAAAGTATCTTGGTTTCTCTGAAGGACATTTGTACAGGCTGTTTCTGTGCAAAGCTAACTGAAACTTCAAATAGGGCAGAGTCTCCCTCTCTTGTCGGTTTCGTCTTTTACGTTCTTGTCTCTGTCATGTCTGTCATGCGTGACATCCAGTGGAAAAGTATAACCTAACTGAAACCATGGTCAAGTCTAAAAATGATGATTCTTTATTATCATTCTTGACACATTTCTTTAAAAATAATCAATTGTCCAAATTTTTGTTAACTTTATGTAAATCAGCAAATCAGTTAATCTATCAGTTATCAGGTTTACTAATAGATAGCTCAATCTTAATTTCGACACTGTGACGAGGCCTCACCCTCTCCCAGTCTTGGCTCAGCCAGTGTGGAGCACAGTCTCTCTCCCCACAGGGGTGGATGGCCAGTGGCTTGTTTTCCACAGAGCACTGGTTCTCAGGAACCACGCGACCCTCCGGAGCCTTACAGTACACATGACGCACCATCTTCCCCTGGCCGCATGCCCCCGAGCACTGCAATAACAAGGGTCAAATGTCAAAACTGGATGATTCATAATCAAAAGGAGGCATTTCAGTTCTCATTGAGTCACGAAGCTCACAGACAAACGCTGCTTGTCAGATGAAGTTAGTTCAGGTCGCCTCACTTCATATTAAATAAATAGGAAGCATCACCTGCGATGAAATGGCATCATGTCACACCGTGTCAGAGGAAGGGAAAAATGAGATTATGTCGCATCACATGGGATAAAATATCACATTAATTTAAAATAACATCACAGGAAGTCTGATCATTCCACTTTGCTATCACATGTTACCAGAGTTGATTATTTACTGTAGTTAAAGCATCTGTTCATGTTCTGTGCATTATGCAGAGTGACTGGACACACTCTTATTTATCTTTTTAGGCAGAGGAAGAAAAAGTGCTTTTTATAGCAGCATTAAGCCGTTAGTACTGAAAAGCTTGAAGCACCCAAAATGTTGTTTTGGAATCAGTGGATTTGTGGTTACCACAAACTAGATTCCATTCACCTCCATTGAATTGTGTCATCAAAAAACCCTCACAACCTGAAACCAAACTGCATGGATAGGTGTCTGCATGTATTTGAGTACATAAAAAATGCAAGGGGTACATGTGCTCACAGTTGTTAATCTTCTAAATAATAATAAATATTACCGACTTAACATTTGCTCTTACAGTGGGGAATAATATATAACTTTGAGGAAAAGAAAATTGCACATCGGTCCATGTTTGTGCCTGGTTGCACACCATGGTTGTAAATTAGACCTGCGAGTTTCCAGACTTTGACTTTGAATGGAACATTAGGAACTACATTTGTCCGTGCAACACAAAAAAACCCCATAAATTCACACTGTGGCACTTAACAGTTTTTCTGCTGAAGTGAAAACACCTGGAACAGACGAGCTGTTTTTTTTTTACACTATTAAGCCCTAAAACCTTTTTTTCTATTGAAAGCAGCAGCCACTTTACCCTGATATCAGATAATGGTGATAAAATAAAAAAACATGCATACATAAAGTAATTTATTGTCACTCATGTATGCTGACGTGCAGTGCATTATATATGGAGAGTAAAGTCACTCACAGGCCCCCACTCAGACACGGTCCAGTGACGCTCGCAGGGTGGACCGGTGCAGTTTTTGATGTTTGGTGGTTTAGTCATGGGGTCACATGGTCTGGTCTCATCTGAGCAGCGGACATCACGGGTCACTTGGGCTTTGCGGCCACATTTAGCAGGACACTGGACCAAGTAGAGCCACACAGAGACACATTCAAGTTTATTATAACCAACACAGTAAATACTTTGTCAGGTAGCATTAACGCAACAGTGTTAGATGCCTATCAGAAGGTCCCTGTCCCACTGGAAGACTATCAGACTGAGTACAATATGGCTGCTGATCAGGAGCTCTTGAGTAAGACACATGAAGTGATGTCAAGCTGCTCCAGTTGATCTTATTTGGATCACTTTGTAAAGTTTTACTTTTAAAGAGATATGGGGATAATGAATAACTTTTTTTTTAAAGATAGATCGATTATTGTCCCCAACATGAATGCCCATAATGCTCCACAGAGTGTGCATTATGGGTGCGTCCAAAACAAAGATATATTTACATAGTACAACATACATTTATATTAACATAAAAATTGGTTACATAATAAATGTTTACTACTTATATTTTAACACAAGTGACCCTTGACGTTTAGTCACAAAGGAAATAGTGAAACAAGCAATAAAACATCAAATTTACTAAAAATATGAATGATTATTGAGCTTTAAATTTCACATTTTTTTCTGTGTTTTTCAAACTCCAAAATCAAATCACATATAGGTTTTTTTTCTGGTGTCTGGTATGCGTCTCTGGAGAATCCATCAGTGGCCACAATCAGACCACAGGACAGCTGCTAAACCTGAACCTGACAACAGCAAGAGAGAGAGGTTTGCGCTACAAGAAAAAGTTCCTCTGAGGTTTGTTACAAAATAAAACAAAAAAATATCTAAAGGTAAGCAGCGGGTGACAAAAAAGTACATTGAGTTACAAAAAGGAGATGAATGTGTAGTACTATAACAATGTGAAACACACACTGCCTCTCTGTTCACTGTTAGACATCTCATACCTCGGTCCACTCTGCCACCTCCCACTGTGGGCCACAGGCGGGGCTCTTGCAGGGTCGTCTCTCCACAGGTCTCTCCAGGTCGGCCATGGTGCAGAGGTCACTGTAGACCGAGCTGTCCAGGCCGGGCGAGAGCATCTTCCAACAGCGAACTTGACGAAACTGGAAACCCTCCCCACAGGTCCTTGAGCACTCACTCCAGCTGCTCGCCTCCCATCTGAAAGATGAAGAGACATACTGCACAATGTCCTGTTGAGCAGTTTGGATTCATAAAAAAAAATGTACGGTGTATTCTACCTGGGCTGACATTCTCTGCCAATACAGAAGTCATGGACCGGCTCCGGTCGGGTCAGAGCATCACAGTACATATCGTGCACCTCCACGCCATCATAACGAATACATGTTACAAAGGACTTTGATACTCCTGGATTGTGAGCAAGAAACAATAAGCTGAAGGGAGACAATCTTAATTATATAGCACATTTTAAACAAAAGAAAAAAAACCTCAATGTGCTTTATATTAAAGAAAGAAAGAACAAAAGACGTTATCATTAAAGATCCCCTCCAGACAGTATTAAGATATATATGCAAATAGTCTGATTGGAACAATCACTTATCACTCAATCAAGTGTCTTACAGTGTAAATGCACAGCAAGATGTGTGAGCATCAAACTAGTGTCAGAGAGTGTTACAGCCTCCTGGTCTGCAGTCTGTTGGGTTGAAGGTTTGATCAGATCTACATCTGATCTTAAGTGGGTGATGACAGGTAGTCAAGGATGTGAAACTTCATAATCTGACTGCTCATGGATCTTCAGTGTGTGTGTGTGTGTGTGTTTGCATGTATGTACCTATAGAGCAGGTCATGCTGCAGGGCTCCTGAGAGGACAGTTTCCAGCGGTACATGTCAGCAGCACTCAGCTTCAGGTTCTTATGGTAGTTCCTTTGATTTCCCCTACACACACACACACATATAAGGAAAGGAAAACTTAAGCAGTAGTTGTTGCAGCATATATCATTGTGTCATGCAAACATTTAGCTATATTCTTGTGAAAATAGGACTGGGACATACCGTGCAAGCAAATGGTCAGTGGAGAAGTGGATTTATACTGCAGGAGTAGTTTTTTCTATCAAAGTTTACACACTTTTTCATCATTAAAATCCTTTGATGTGAATCCAAACTGATTTCAGCTACCGTCCTCCACAAAAGAGCAAGATAGAAACATTTTAAGACTACGGATAGATTTTCAAAACATACATTTTCCGTGAAATATTCTTTCAAGGACATTTAAGGATACCCAGTTGTGCAGTTCCTGAAACACACAGGAACTGCACTCTAAGACTGTGTCCCGGGCCTCAGACAACCAAATTTTGACAGCTGATTCACAGCCTGCATCCCGGCAGACGCACTTTGTTTTTTCATCACATCACATAAAAGTCATGCACATTCTTGTCATAACACCGGTCATTCCCTCCGCCTCCGCCAGCCGCCAGACGTTTATTTGAATATCACAGCCACTTTGAGTTATACCTCGCCGGCATCCCTCCATGTTAGCCAGACTGATTCCTGCACATTATTTTCTCCCCAGAGGTGACTACAGTCTGACAGCACACGTTCCCCCTTTGCATCATATTTCTCACTTCTTTTGCAAATACCTTGAATTATTTGTTTCTAAGTGTGCCTGTATCCCCCTCCTCCCCTCTGTGCTCCTCTGGTCTGCTCGTTTCCTCTCTTCTCTCTGTCTCTCAGAGGAAAGGGCGTGTCATTGTGTGTTTTATAGCTGCTGGCTGCAGAACTGGTGAAGCCGTGTTTGGACACAGAGGAAGCCAACATGAATTATAAATATGATGAATGCAAAACCTGCCAGGTCTACCTGTCTGCCTGCCCTGCAGCCTGTATATCTACCTGTGTAACCACCTTACTGCCTGTATTTCTACCTGTCTGCCTGCCCTCGTCAGTTAACCTGTCTGCTGTATAACTACCTACTTGCTTGTAGATTTATCTGTTTACCTGCTTTACTGCCTGTCTACCTATCTAACTGCCTGTCTGTCTAACTGCTTTACTGTCTACCTGTCTTCCTCCTTCACTGCCTGTATATCAGTCAATTTACCTGCTTTACTATCTATCTGTCCACGTGCTGCTCCTGCTGTCTACCTGCTGGCGAAACACGGCCTTGTCTCTGTACATGTCTTTCTTACTTCATTACTTGCGTTTTTGCGTAGTTGTCTAACTGTCTCACTTTGCCTTTGCTACTTGGCTGCCCTACTGCTTGCTCTGCTTTATGCTCTGTCTGCCTGTTTCATTCTATGTACCTTTGCTTTTCCCACTGCCTGTCACACAGCCTGTCTCACTGCCACTTCCTCTGGCTATGTCTCTCTGAGGATGTCCACACCACCTAGCCTGCTTCTCGTACAGCCTGCAGCATATTTCCCTCAGCCAGCGGCAGACCCAGGGGCTTGACAGTGTCTGAACATTCAGGCCCGGTGTGACCAAACCTGAAAATATTGAATCCAGACTTAACACAGCCTGAGGGGAAACAGCTTTCTGTGAGCCCAAACTTGAAGTTGTGCAAAGTGGACCTCTGCTGTACACTAAGATAAAACAAATTTGAGATTTATTTGATGCTATTTTTACTTGTCTTTTGTTAGATTACCTGGTTCTGTTGGAGCGGCTGGAGGTCCTCCCACTCTGCACTGTTTTGTTGTGGTAGGAACTGTCTCCGCTGTCGTTGCGTTTGCGACCCAGAGTAAACTCCAGCGTCTCGTTCAGACCAAAAGGGCCGTCTTGCTCCAGGCTGCTCAGGTCCAGCTCTGCTGGTCCCATCTCTGATGAGAACAAACTGTCTCCCTCCGTCAGCAGCTGATTGGTTGAGATGTTGATGAGCAGCTCATCAGGGCCAATTCGGCCATCCAGCAGGACCCTCCATATGAGATTTGGGGAGTCTGGCCCCATATCCAGGGGCCCACCAGCAGGGGCAGGGTTAGCAGTGCTGCCTGTATGGCTGCTGTTTCCTTCTGATGGATCAAATTGGAAAAATTCAGCTTGGAGAGTAAATTCATACATCTTGCAATCTGTGATGTGTTTTGGTCATGTTTGCACTTAAGAGTGTTATTTTTATATTCAGTTCAGCTGTAGATGTCGGAACCTACCATAACATCAAGAAATTCATAGCCCAGACATTGATATTCCACATTTTCACACACGTTACTAAGTACAATATAATGCGATCTAATACAACAGCCCAAATGATGCTGTGTCAGATGGATTATACAAACAGGTTTATATGCATTTCAGTAACCTGAACACTGATGATGTTCTGATATCTTCAAGGTTGTGTAAAAGCATAATTCAAGACTAGCTGTTTTGGTCTTGGTGGCTCAGACAATAATTTGTTTAAACCCACACGATTTAACTTTAAATTCTAGTACAGACTATAACAACTTATATTAAGAGGGAGAATAAAATATCAGACACACCTCTCAATATCATGCAACACCACCGCTATGCCCGGCCTCCATAGAGTTTAGTGTATTTATTTATTCATTAAAGATATTTTTTTTTGGGGGGGTTATGCCTTCATTTGATAAGACAGGTGAAGACAGACAGGAAAGGGGGGAGACAGGTGAGGGGAAACATGCAGCAAAGGGCAGAGAGGACAAATGTTGGAGCGCATCGAACTAGGGCAGCTGCGGTAAGGTGCTCTACCAGGTGAGCTACCATTCGCCCAAATTCAGTGTATAGAAGGACACTAAATGTATCTTGTGGAAATGTGTGCTAGTCTGCACTTTTTATATAAATAAAATTTATATAAAATTGAAACAAAAACAGAAAAGGAAGGTGAGAAGGTAAACTCAGTTTAAACTGCTTCAGTCAGCGGCCAGTATCTGTTCCGTAGTATGATGTCAGGCTGTGTAGAAAGTATGGTGAGCCTTTCAACCACCTCTCCATCTCATCTCACTACCCAAAGCGGTGGTGTAATGGACTCGGCAGTCAGCTGAGCGAGCTGAGAGCCTGCAGGAAGGCCATTAATGCCTCATGTTTGTGATGCAGCCATTTTAAAAAGGAGAAAACACCATGAAACTCTGAATTTTTCATCTGCCGCTGATCCTCTTTATGTGTCTGTACCATGAATAATGCAGAATTCCAAAGGGCCATCTCACAGATACACAGAAAAAGAGAGCTAGATAGAAGATCGGCTGTAAAATCTGACCTATTTTGTCTCATCTGCAATGGACCACTGAACTACCTGATTTATTCTCTTTCTTAGTTTCTCTTCCTATCTGTTTTTTCCCTTTCTTACACATTCTCCATCTCTCCTTTTCTGTCTCTTAGAGCCCAGCCAATATGTTTTATTATTATCTTATAACAGATATATTGGTATTGGCATATATGTCTCCTGATAGGTAACAATAAATTACAGCATAAAAATGCAAAAGATAAACTGACCGTCCCCACTTTCTCACTGTTACCACAGACTCAGTTGCTCAGAGGAACTGCTACACTTGCTTACAGTTTATAATCATTGTGTGTATTATTATTATATTAGTGCTACATTGTTACTCGGTACCTGGTTGTGTTAAACACCAAAGCAATGACATCATATTACTACAGGTGTCACCAGAGTCAATGAAAACAACAAATCTCAGATCACTTTAGTTTTCAAAGTGGAAGGCGACAGTGAATAGAAATGAAAAAATATTACATTAGTTATCAAAAGATATCAAATATAATATCCCAAATGTGTGTGATTTGGTTGGAGAGGTAGCTCAGAGATACAGTAGTTTTGGGGTGTTTTTTGCCACTTTCCAAGAGTAAGAAACAAATATATGCCTTAGGACAGACCTTTCTAACAGCAATGTATCTTTGTTCAATTGCTGAGTGTCTGTGGGATCAATTACCATAATCATGATCCAAAAGGCATTCAGGAAGTGAGCAAAACTAAGCAAGTAAACTAAGAGGGATTTTTCCAAGCTTGTCTGAGGGGAGGCCCACAGTCTCTAAACCCCTGCTTTAGCACGTGCATCACACTGCCCATAAAATGTAAAAGGTCTCAAAGTAACTTCAGAGGAACATTCTCTCAGTTCAGCTTCTCCAAAGTGATGATTGTAAATAAAATATCTTTGGGTTTTGGGCTGCTGGTTGATCAAAATAAGCGTCACCTTGAAACTGTGATAGGCATTAAATGATGAATCGATTAATAATAATAAAAGATTTTAACCACAAATATTTCATACATCACAAACAGTTCCAATGTCACAGATAGTCCCTACCTGAATATTTTGGGTCAGCTGCTCCATCCTGGTCACAGTCTATGGCCGCTGTTTCCTCGTACACCTCATTGGTCTCTTGGCCCTTCTGTCCCTCGGCACCTCCTGGTTCCAACTGGCCCTCAGGACCCGCCTGGTTGTATACACTGTTGTTAGGGGAAAGCAGACCCCCCACCTCCACAGAAACCTCCCCGGCTGAGGTGTCTGAGCCTGTGTAGACGGGAGGAGGTGGGACGGGTGGAAGGGAGTCTCGGAGGACGGTGTATTCGTATGTGATGTACGGTGTGCGACCGTTCTGGTTCCACACCTGAGTGACGAGAAAGAAGTGGGTCATGTCAAGGTCAGGTGTTTCAGGCCAGTAAGAAGGAGAGTTAAAAACAAACCAGGACCAAATCCACTCAAACTATTTTCACATTAAGACCTTTGCACACCATGACTGTTATTTTGTCCATGTTTAATTGTCATCCCTTATAACTGGTTTCCGAACTTCAATTGAAATTTTCTTAAAAACTTAAGATAGAGAAATGTGAGCATACGTTGTATGAAGGTGATGTTTCCCCATGGACAATGAGCAATGTAGCCACAGAACTTGCAGGATGTATTGCAGGGTAGTTACAAGTAGTTTTATACTGTGCTTGACTTGCCACACACACTATCAGCTCTAACAGGTGTGAGTCTGCCACAGCTTTACAAATAACTGGATGTAAGATTATAATTTAGAGAAAAAATATAAAGCTTTAAAGCCAAAACCAGAATGAAGTCTGTGACATTTTACATGTTAGCCTGATTATAAAGACTAAAAAAGAGAGGGACCAGCGGAGTCACAATGAATGTCCAGGAGGATCTCTGTGTTCCAACAGCCTGCAGGGAGATCTATCAAACCTGGCCTGTGACATGGACACTCTTTGGGATTTATGGCCACTGTCAGAACACAAGGCCTGTACTCAATCAGCCTGAGACACAGACTCATTATTACGTCTGCATGACATTTACATCATAGACATTTGGCAGACACTCTTAAAAAGGAGACGATACACACATTGCTACGCTGCAACAGTATCACCACTTCAATCACACATGAGCATCTTGCTGCCAGGAAATATTCTGAATAGACTCTGTTCTCCTTGCTTTTTGTTGCTGCAAGTGTTGGCAGGCTCCATTGCTACCCCAAAAAACAAAATGCTTCATAAGTAAACAATCTTAATCATTATGTTCAAGAGTTAATAACAGTATGGCCTAGAGCTTAAATCTTGGGCTTCTTATTTCAGAATTAGCTAACGGCTGAGGCCAAAACAACAAATGTTCCTTTGTTTCTGTAGTTTAAAGGCTTTTAGAGAACCTTAGTTGAATATTACAGTGTAATTATGAAGTAGGTAGACTCTTCTTAACAGGGAAAAAAGTACACTAAACAAAGTAGATGGGGAACGTCAATATGAGTGTGGAGGAGGAGTTGAAGTGAGAGAGGTGGATGGAGGAGGGCTGGGTGTACCAGAATGTTGATGGCCTGGTCGATGGGGCCTTTGGCGACAATGTACTCGATCCCGGTCTCGTAGACATCCATGGGCCGACGGTACTTGAAAACGGTTCCTGCTGCGTGAAAATTCTGGGGACTGTCAACCTTGTAGGCCCCGTTAAAGAAGAAGTTGCCCGCTTGGTCAGTCACAGCTGGAGAAGAAGATAAATTGAAAAATCTGAGAGGTACAAAACCCATTGAAAATCAGTGAACTCCAGATTGAGTCAGAAAAAGCCAAAGGCCTGCATTGTCTCCATCAAGTTAAAATTAGACATTAGTGTGTGTGTGTGTGTGCCTGGTGGCTAGTGTTGTGCTGGTGTGTCGTGCGTGATGTGCTGTAGTGTGTGTGTTACCGTGTGACTGTCTCTCACAGTGCAAATCAAGGAACAAATACAAAGAGTTACGTGTATGAGGAGCAGGGAAAGTGGAAGTACCCACCTAGAACATCGGCCGACTTCTTTCTCTCAATGATCTGGATGTCCCATGATCCTTCAGGGATTTGAGTGATAAAAGAGTAACCTTGACAACAGGAAAAAGAAAGTAGTCAGTGTCACCTCATGCGTTTTTATGTACCCTTGTTTATTTAACCAAGAAGAATGTACTGACCAGTCCTAATGACTTTAATCAGTTCAATTTCTCACTGAATCTTAGTGAGAGGACAGAAAAATTCCTATCCTATATTAATTAGTTATATCTAGTAATAAAAAACATTTCTGTTCATCCAGCAAGGGAAAACTGGACACGAGGCTCACCCAGTGTCATGGCCCCACGGCGGAAGTTTCCAGTGACTCTGCTGCAACTGCTGCCGTCCCCCTGGCAGACCCCACACTTATCCAAGGTGTTGGAGGAAAACAGTACTCCGTCACATCCGATTGGCTGTGCAGCAAAGCAGGAAGTGGAAGAAGAGAGAATAACATTAAAAAAAAATCTGTAAATCATAAATAAATTTAAATAACATGCTAGTGATGCAGAAGTTATCAAATATTTTGTGTCATGAGGTTACATTATTTCGAAGTTGATCAAAAAAGAGTCTGACATGAAATGAATCATTTAAAAAAATATGTGTAGAGGATGAGTACTACTGTATGTGACTTCTGCCTCATTTCTCTCTGTGATGCATTCATTTTATTGTTTTGATTTATTCATGTTTACTGTCTACATGTTGTGTATTTATGTTACATTTTTTTGGCCACAGTCATGAATCAACTTTAATGTCAAAAGTCACAGTACATGCAGTAAGTTGCCTCCATCCTAAAAAAAAACCCAACTAAAAATAATTAACAAAATAATTCTAAAATAGATAAAATGTTAGCAGCACAAGGCAAACAAACAACTGTTTCATTTCTAAATGCGTTTCCTCCCTCTGTTTCATCCTCATCACACTGTAGCTCTAAAAGGAACATGACTAACCTTATGTGTAAAAATAGTTTGGATGGAGCTTAACAAGGCTACTGCCTATTAAATTAAGGGTCTATCTGTCTTTTTGGTTGGGGAGGGTTGATGCCACTTTTCGGCCAGTGTGTAACTTTCTGGATACACTCAGTTGATTTTATGAAGAAAGTTGCAATGCTACCGTAGCAGCTACCTCCCTGTGGGTCTGTCGGTCATACAAACTTGGTGTGGTGCTCTCAGTGGTGCTGAAAACTGAGAGTGGAGTTAAACTGTTTAAAGGGAAAGTAAAACAGAGACAAAGTAAAGAAGCTGCTGGACTCACCTCACACTTACCATCCACGCAGACACCAAGGTAACTGCTGTACTTGCAGGAAGTGCCGTCTCGCGCCATCACCATCAGCTGCCTCTGGCCATCAGTTGTGGTGCAGTGGAGGTCACAGGGGTTGCTGGAGATGTGAACGTAGTCGTCTGGAGAGGCACACAGGTCAAAGGTCGTCAAAGTCCAAGTCCATATAATATAATAATAATATCTAAGTAAGTAAATAAGTCCAATATTCACTCTCCTTTTAGCTCTGATTTGGTCTCCACCAACTCTTGAGGGAAAACTCTGGCTCTTTAGATGTTCCACTTTGATCACTAGCTAGTTGCTAACTTTGTCTGTCTGTTGTTTGGTGCTGGGCAGGTGGTGCACAGAGGGTTTTTAGAGGGGCTGTGGCTTCAGCATTGACCACTTTCCTTTGATTTATTGTTAGTCCTCTAGTCCTTGACCCTTATTGTATTGGAATTTCCCCATTGTGGGACTATTAATGGAATATCTTATCTTATTGTATCCCCCTATTCCCATTACTTGTTTCTCATTCAACCTTTTATTTTAGTAATTGCCAAAATGAAAGCGGTGAATAAATGAAAAAACATTTAGATAATAATTAGGAACAGGTTTTAAAACAACATTCTTTATCAACAGGCAGTTACATCTGAAAAGAAAATAACATAAAGCATATCAGAAGACAAAATTTGTTTGAAGATGTCATAGAAGGGATTCTACTGTTTTGGATGTAGGACAATGTTGAAGCTCAACAGTTCAGACACAAGACCTCAGTCACCTCTGGTCTGTTTAATGTGGTAAAGAGAAATTGTCAAGGCGTTTTATGGATGTTATTACCAGGATACAGAGGTTTCCACTGGTAGTTCCTCCCATTGTAAAGCTGGGAGTTGAAGGACCAGCACTGCTCCTCTCTGAAGCTCCTCCCAGTGGCAGGGCATTCCTGCAGTGCAGAGAGACAGCACAGACCATTAAAAGAGGTCTGTTTCACACTTGTTAGAACTTGGTTTTACAGTATGTTGCACAAATAAATTCTTTTTAAGCGTTTATTTGTGCAGGGATGGTTTTCTTAGAATACAGTATCATTCTGAGCTCCACCCGGCTTCACTTTCACACAGCTACATACAGTCAACCACAGTCCTCTGTCAGCCAGTCAGAGGTACTGTGTTTGTTTTAATAAAGATGTGAAATAAAGTAATGAGAAATTAACTGGAAGTCTGCGACTCACTTTAGTGTTGCAGAGATGATATTTCTTAGCAGTTCCTGTACAGGTCATGTTGTCCTTCCCAGCAGCAACTTTCTTTCTTTGGACAGAAAGCCAACATTTGGAGAAATAATAACATTAGAAAAAAAAGATTAGATATGAACCATAATGAAACATAATGAGATACCAGGTTAAAAATCATGTTGTGTGAGCTTAGAGTGCATTCACCCCAAATATACTAATCTACTAATTTGATCTATTATTATTGTCTGACTGCCAACACAGGTGTTTGTTAAGCATTTGGCTGTCAAACTCCAAACAGTATCAATTTATATTCTTGTTTTGGCTGCAATAAATAATTACTGTTTCCTCTACTAAGAAATCCTATATACCTGCATTGTAATGTGTGTGTGCAAGTAGAAAGTGCAGCTACACAAATGTGGTTGTGGATAAATGTGCGTATCCATGATTTACTGCTGGTATAACCTCTGAGTGTGTGAATGAGTACATATGTGTATGAATAATTTTATCTGTTCAGTCACATTGTAAGGACTCGCCTCCATTTGAGGACAAATAAGCTGGTCCCCATAAAATGAAGCAATTATTTCAGGGTTAAGATTTTTTTAAGGGTTTATACTTAAACCGTTTTACTTATGGTTAGAATAAGGTTTATGTTAAAGGGATAGTTAGAACATTTGGAGAAATATGCTTATTTGCTTTCCTACAAAGAGTTAGGTGAGTGGTATCAATCGTATTTTTCAAAATTGAAAAACTATTCCTTTAAGGTGTGCAATGTATGGTGCAAATGTATTATCTAATTTGGGACAACAAAAAATTTGAAACAACCTCAGGATCGCGACCAAACTGCAAATCAATTCATGTCTCACTTATTACATTGTGCAGACACTGATGTGCAAACCTAATCCCTCATGGTAACAGCAAGATGTTGTTTTTAATGTTTGCACAAAAAAAAGGAAACTTGATGAAAAAACTCCATTAGGAAAAGGAAAAAAATAAATGTATTCTAGATTTGTTACATTATGGACAACTTAATAACTTTTATCTTACAGACTTTTGCTGTTGCTCCGTATGTCAGAACTGAACTCAAGTGTGGACCTGGAAAAAACTTGATCTAGGTCCTAAAATGTATAGAAATACACATCTCTGTGTGTGTGCAGATTGACTGACCTCTGTTTGAGGCAATGTCTTTCCTGTGACATCACTCCCCCTCCACAGGTACGAGTGCAGGCTGTCCACTTGGCCCACTCCCCCCACCAGTACGTGGTCACCTCCAGCTCCTCCTCCAGACTGTTGGACGCCACGCCATCCTCCTGAAAACACACACACACACACACAAATACATATAGACACACAAGCAGTGGTAATTCAGTTGGCAGTTGTAGCAGTAGCATTAGTCACATTTACATTATTAAGACCTATGGAGAAGCGGCTGTTTGTGTTTACAGTGCATCTAAATCTGCCAACACTTTCAGACAAACCAAAACTTTTCATAGTGAATCAAATCAGATGACTTTTACTATTCCATTCATATCTTTACTTATAGCTGTGCACTTTCAATTACAATTTTGTGAGGTGGCCCCTAAATAACAAATAATTTAGTTTGAGTGACTAAGAGTAATGAATCCATCAGAATGTGGCTGCACAACCATAGCCACAAAACATCCTTGAGCTCTGAAGACGGGTTTTAAATGGGCCACAACTGGGCCACAACTTAGCCTTTCTATGACCAGGCCTGTATCTAAAAGCAGATTATATTTGATTGGTTGCATGTGGGCAATATTTGGTCCAGAATCTCAGCTCTGTCACAATCCCAATAATAGATCTTACATGTGTAAGATCTATTATTGGGGCTGGTAACTTTTTTTTTTTAATCCTTTATTTATCCGCACTGAGAGCAATGTTCTCTTTTTCATAGGAACCACTTTGGGTCCACAGTACTGTTGCTATTGGTACTTTTGCTATACTGGCCAATAAGGGCCTAAATTCAACCATATATTGGCCATGTGCCATAGTAATTATTGTAGTATGTGTGAGTAGCACAAGCAAAAGTAGCAGTATCATTAGAGGCAGCAGTAACGTTATCCATAGCATTAATGGGAGTGGTACAAAAACAGTAGTGGTGGAAGCATCCGCAGTAGGAGTCGTAATAGACATAATAGATGTAGTAAAAGTAGAATTAGTACAAGCTGTAGTGTTTGTAACAACAATATTTGGTGTAGTATAAGTCATTGCAGCATTAGTAACAGTGACAGCAATTGCAGTAATTGTAAAAGTCTTAGTAGTACTCTGATTCCAGTGTGTAAAACTGTTGCACAAATGATTGGACAGTCAGAACAGTGTGCGTCAGAAGCAAATAGAATGACAGTAAATGAGCGTCAGAGTGTTTTGTGTTGGGGCTCCAACGCGTGAAGATGGTCAGCATTTCACACATTCCTGACGTGCAGGAGCAGCATTAATTCAGACCAATGGCTGTGTCCCTTCATTCTGACAGATTCATCAGAGTGACCGCTGGAATGTGCACTGAGCTCCTTGTAAAGGTGTGAGACAGAGCAGCTGTGTGAGAGGGCGAGAGACACTGGAAATACCAGACAGACGGCGTAAGTGAGAGAGATAGAGGGAGAGATAGATGCGAGAGAGAGAGAGAGAGATACAGAAAAGAGGGCAGGATGGGAAGAGACAAGGACTGACAGATCAGTCAGACAACAACTCATCACAGTTCTCAGACCACTTTTCAAAGTTAGTCTTTACACTTTGCATGTTGTTTCTTTTCTTTTAATCTTAACCTGTTATTAATGCATTTTATATCTAAAATTGTCTGTGATTTTGTGTTTAAAATCATTTGACATAATAAAACATTAACATGTAACAGTATATGTTACATGTTAATGGACCTGCTCTCTTATTCAGCTCTGTATGTACCTTTGGTTTAACCAAAAGCGGTAAGTCCTTAAAAATGCAGCTGTTGTCAGGCAGATGGACCTGCTCTCTTATTCAGCTCTGTATGTACCTTTGGTTTAACCAAAAGCGGTAAGTCCTTAAAAATGCAGCTGTTGTTTGACATTAAAGGTGACAGTAAATATTGAAGCTGCCTTAGAATAGTGGTATCCTAAATTAAGGAATACTTTCCATTTCCGTGAAGTTACATTACTGTACCTGTAAGAGATGCCTGTAGAAGTGGAAATCTTGCAGCACATCATGCAGACAATGTTTAAATAACAGTTTATTGTATATCTACTTGAAAATCAATAGGTTTCAGATTTCTGCTAGGAAAATAGGATTAATACACAAGATCAATAATAAAGTAACTAATTATGTTGACGTGACTGGCACACTTAGTTACCAACTGGCAGAGGTGGATGAAGTACTCAGAAATTGTACTTTAGTAAAAGTGAAAAGCTACTGGCTGACATTCTCACAAAAGCTCTGGCTAGCTCTGTGGTCGTTTCACTGACCTACTGATACTCAATGAAAGAGAAGATTAACTAAAGAAAAGTCAAACTCAAAAAGTCATGGTCATAGATGCTGTGACTGATCTCTGATGTTTTCCTCAGCTTTAATGTCACGGCTGAGGAGGTGGGTGTTGTTGTGATGGAACCTTTGCTTCCGAACTTGTCATGTCATGTCTGAGGGAAAATGTCAACAGGTGTGAACATTGCAAGTGATTTTGTCTGCACAAGTTTATAGAGAGCTTCAGCACTTGTGAGCTAAAGTAGACAGTCCCAGTAGCACTGGCCAGACAATGTATTTACTGTATATATAACTGTATGTAATAGAGTTGTTGAAGGTTGGATTGAACAATTGATATACTTAAGTTTGAACACTGGTCTTATTATGATGATTTATGCATATTCAATTTTGTGAGTACTTCCTCCACACTCAGTGTGATTAAAAATGGGCATGTTTAGTGTTGTATTGGTCTTTTACTACGTTTCGCAGTGGCCACAGTTTCACCTAGGCTACTTAGACATATAGAGTTATTGCTGGACAAAACCTGGTTAAATTTCCGCCACATTTAAATCAAATTACAAATTTCCCAAAATGTCAGAATACTTCTCTGAAATGACACAGCTCAGTCCATCTGGTGTCATCACAATCCAGTGAGAGGTGTCTGATTCATGTTTATTAGACAACCAAAAGACAGTGGCTGTGGCTTAGAAGGTAGAGCAGATTGTCCACTAATCGTTTGTGTTGGCCTGTGTCATAACTGTATGAATGGTTAATGTGACGTGTAGTGTAGACACTTTGAGTGGTCAGAAGACAAGAAAAGATATATAAGTACAGTCCATTTACCATTTAAGTCGCAGTGTTTTTTGTTACATTAGCAGAGAGATTTCCTGTGTTTCCTATATACCTGCAGCCCCCTGGTGGACAGGTTCCCCATAGACACTGCCAGTGTCAGGAAGCCCAGCAGGACCACACCCGTCTCCCCGCACTGTTCCCATGACCACAACCTCATCCTGGTTAATCAGAGAAAGAGATAAAGAAGTAAAGACAGGTTTAATATGCGCACAACAAAAAAAGAAATATCTGGTGAACTGAACCTAGACCAGTTCCACCAGGCACTGTTCTGTAACTGACCTCTGACCTTTGTGAAGAGTGTATAAAGCATATAGTTATGAAAGATTAATAAAACATCTCTGCTGTCTTAGGAAACCCTTCTCAATGTGTGGTAATAAAATACTAAAACCTTTGAGAAAACTGTTGGGGAAATGTGAAGGTACACTGTAGCCTACTGCCTAAATCTGCCTTGTGTCCTGTTTGTGATGATAGACAATCAACTGCCAGAAATCAGCAACCTCTCAACCACTCAACACCCAGACCAGATCATACACGTGACAGTTTTCACCAAACACAAAGCAGCCAATGTTTTGATTAATGGAGGGAATTTCAGCCAGAAATCTGTCTGTTTCTAGAAGGAAGTACCCAGTGATGAGTCTAACAAAGGCTGAAGGGTATGAAGGGAAATATCATAACCACTAATGAGTTCTCGTGGCATTAAAAACCCACGTCCAAGCACTTATGTGAATTGTAGATAAAAGCATACTGCTGAGACGTGTGGGTGTTTTTTTCATGTCTTTTCCCTCTCCAAATTGAGGCCTTTCAGCTTCCAAACCCACAGAAAAGCCTGAAGTTGGATTTTTTTACGCCACGAGAACACATTTGTGGTCTTAATATTTCCTTTCTTACTCTCCAGTGAAATCCCTCTCCCCCAAAGAACATCTGTGGTTGTTTAAGGGGGATACCTGAAGTGCTGCTCCTGTCTTTTACCTTTGCACAGAGAGGAGAGTGTTTGACAGTAAATCCTGTCAGTGTGTACAGAGACTATTTACAGCACAAAATGGACACACATCCAACACTTAATGAGGTGCAGAGAGCAAAGTTGCTGTACCTCACTGATTTTGCAGCAGAAATTTATCTTGATGGCCTGATGAGAGCAGAATCCAACCCATTTTCACATTTGACAATTCAAAAATAGATGAAAAACAAACTGAACTTAATATTTTGGGAAATACACATATTTGCTTTCTGTCCAAGATTTAGATGAGAAGATTGTTATCACTCATGTCATGTGCAGTATGGAGCTTGAGTCAGGACATGGTTACCTAGCTTAGCATAAAGACTGGAAACAGCGAGCCAGACTCTGTAAATAGTTCAAAAACACGCATACAAACACATCTAAAGTTTTACCTTGTTTGTTTGATTGTTCCTGATCCCTCGAGCTGTTTCTTCTTACCCTTCATACCGAGTCTCCCTACAGGGATTCTTCCTTTGTCTAACAGCGTCCTAAATGCACTTTTGTAAACAGTGTTTATAAGTGTTTATAAAGGTCCGGTCTGACTCATATTATTGTATTGGAGTCGTATCTTGTGAGTGCATATAAAGCTGGTAGCTGAAAGATGTTCTGGATTACAGCATCAGGTAAACTCTGCTACAAATGTAACCCAGTATGTACTGTCGGGTTTCCAAGCACGTCAGAGAAACGCTTGCGAAACAACAGCACGGCAAGTGAAGGGCATTTTCTCAGACAATGCACACTCACGCCAAAACCAGCGTGCCGGCTACAGGTATTTGAATGTGCTGGCAGTCCATGGCGGGCTGGCGCTGGCATGTGGAGGGTGACACAGACAGGCTGTTGAGAGGCCACAGGTGTTGGAGACAGGAGTTGGACAGTGGAGGGGCCTGTGTAAAAGTTAAACAAGCCCCAATGTGCTGGAAGGACGAAGGTAAGTTTCCTAGAACTTTACACAGGTAGGCCTTTGTTTGGCTCTTCAGACTATAAGGAAATGTAGATGTCTGTATGTAAAGGATAACATGAACAGGCACAGACACACAGGGTACTTCAAGTACCCTCCTTTTCCTGTGGAGGGTAGTTGTATATACAAGTTTAATGACTCAATGAAGCCTTTGATTTGAAAGTAATACTGAACCAAAAACCTATGTTTAGAGAGACACTTATAGCAGTCTGCAGAATGGCAGCACTGAAAAGCTTGTATCTTGCTCCTTTGTGGATGCTTGGATTTACAGTTTCATTGCCAAAAAATAAATACAGAAATCTAAAAAAAGACGTTCCATAGAAACTTCTCAAAATACTCTTAATGATAATTAATAATAAAATGTTCTTTTGTCAACTTGTATGATCACTATGTGAAAACACAGCTCATGATCACCGTTTATCGTATTGTACTGTAATATTTCTAAATATACCATTTACTATAGTACAGTTAATTATTATAGCTAATTATTAGTACTAAGCGACAAACAAAAATGCTTTTGTCACATTTACATTAACTATAAATATATATTAAATACAAAAATATATCTGAGTAGGGAACATACTAAGCATAAAAATTAATACTGGAGAAGTTCATCTTGCTATAGGGGTAATTTGAGAACTTTCGAACTTTGTAGGGGCCTTTCAACACTGCAGTTGAAAAGTTTAGTAGGTAAAAGATTATTCTGTTTATTTTTCAGTGGAGTATTCCTTTACAGTGCACCTGCATGCACACAAATACATTATATATACATTATATTATATTACATTATATATACAGACACATATGCCTACATACTGTCTTAATGTATTCAGTAATTCATACATAGACATGCATTTTCATGTATTGACAAACACTCAACCCCCTATGAACTGTCAGCTTGGTCTTGTGTTGCTTTTGCCAAAACTTAAAATAATGAAATTGGGTTTATTCCTCAACAAATGCTAGTGGCATTTTTTGCAAATTTGATGAAATAAGAAAATGCAATTTTTGGAAAATATTCAACCTTTTGAGCCAAAACAGGGCAACACTCGTCAGCAAAACCCAGGGGAGCTTAATGATTTCTGGAGGCTCTGTGCTGCACATATGTTCACATATACTTATACACACACACACACACACACACACACACAGACAGAGCTTCTAGAAAAGGATTCATAGTACATCCCGTGTCCTCAGGTCCAGTTAGGCAGCCTTGTTAAAATAAGCAAACAGCTCGTCTCGCCCTGTTTGCAGTCTGGCTTTCTCTGGCACTAAATATTGGTGACAGGTGTCTTAAAGCAGGCGCAGCAGCACCTGGACTTCATTATCCAACCAGACACAGCTGGAGTCCGGCCAGCTGCCATACACACACACACTAACAGACACACACACACTCACAGACACAGCTGCACATGTGTATACACTCAGCCAGTGGCGTGACTGAGTACACACACACACGTGTTGCCCACCGTGCACGCTCATACTCAAGCCTGAGCCATGTGCACAGGTATGCAAATGCCCTAGCCTGAATGTACACACTCAAAAACGAACACAGTCACAGACTTTCTCATACTCATACTAGTGGCTCACACAGACACAGAGGTCTCTGCTGCTTACATATGTACCGGTATACACATTTTACGGCAATACTTGAGAGGACCATCAATGCATTGATTGATACAATATAATGCTTTCCCTATTCCATAACCCTAACATTTGTCATCACAGCTACTTTAACAGTGATCTAAACCTGAGTTCAAACCATGACCTAAAAATAAGCTGTTGCTCTCAAATAGCCCCTCAACAGTGTGGACTGGCCAAAATGTCTACAATGTCCACAATTTTTTCAATCCAACTCATTTTACCACTTGGCTGAAATATATTCATTGTTTACACCATGTTCTCACTTTGCCAAAACATCCTAACTTCACTCCGGTGTCCTCATTTTGGTCAGTTTTCCCCAGTTTTGCCAGTGTCCTCATTTCGCTGAATCACTGTCATTTTGTCTGAATGTCCTCACTATACAACGATGCCATCAGTTTCGACAATGTCTTGACTTTGCCAAAATAACCTCATCTTGGTACAATGTCCTCAGTTTGCCAGAAAGTTCTCATTTGGTTGAAACTTTCTTACTTGACCACAGTGTCCTCACTTTGGTCAACTATCCTCATTTTGCCATAATGTCTTTACTTTGCAAGAATGGCCGCAGTTTACCAGAATGTCCACACTTTATTACTATGTCCTCATTTTGGCAAAGTGAAGACATGTCTTCAACTGGAAACATCCTGACATGGCCACAATATCCTAACCAAACATAATCTGGTCCTCATAGATAGAGTCCACACATACAGAAGCTCATGCGCCCATTGAGAAACACGCCCAAACATCCAGAATCTTTCCATCTCATGCTCTCTATGGGTCTTTCTGGCTAACACACACTAACATACACACACAAGAATCGGCCTGTTGCCTCTTGCTCATCCAGACAGAGTCTTCCTCCTTCCTCCTCCTCTTTGCTGTCGTTTCCCAGCCAGCCGGGCACGGCAGGCACAGAGGACGAAAGTAAACACAGTCCTCTCATCCTCTCTTTCTCCCCCTCCCTCACCCCTGTGCCGTCCCCACCCTGACGGCCCCCTGGGGCCCCTCGCCTCGCTGTCTTGTTTTTGTAGCGCTGGCAGCCTCAGCAGACAGACAGACAGCAGTAGTCTGTCCCCTGGGAGCCTGGACTGGAGCAGAGCAGTCAGACCGATATATCAGACCAATACTGGACTTTTATTATCTAATACTGGATATCAGCCAGGCACTGTTGGTTATCTGTAATGTGAATATCATACAATTTAAATGAAAATGTTTTACAGGTTTAGAATAAGGTAGCGCTGAAATGATGAGTCGATAATTCAGTCAGTAGACTGACAGACAATTAATCAACTTTAATGATCGATTGTTTTATTGGAACAAAATGCATATGGATGGATATGGACACTGGGGACATTAGTGTGGCTTTCTTAAGATGGAAATGGGATCTAGAAGTGACGGAAAATAAGAAGATGTCTTGCACATGTAACAAATCCAAATAACCATTTCTTAATAAACTAACTGTGAGGATAAGGGGCGGTCGACACTCCATCTCTTTCCCAAGCGTTTACTGTCCATACCCATAAAGAAGGCCACAATGCTACGCTCTCATCCATTGTAAGTTGCCAGACACTGTAGTTAGTGCTGTGCAGCAAGCACAATGGTCCACATTAACTGATTGATTGCTGCTGTTTAAAAAGAAAGAAACCTGAGTTCACTACAGACTGCTTTTAATATTGCTAGTACACATACAGTATCGTGACAGCATTTATTCCTGAAGAGGGAACAATGAGATTCTCTTACCACAGTTTAACCAGCATACGTCAGCATGTTTGTTTACATATTTCCTAAGTCAGACTTCTATACTTTTGCTCACTGAGAAGCAGATAAAGAAATATTGATATAATGTTCCCATATCTGTAGACTAGACCACATACCTTTGGCAAACTAGTGTACACTGTCCATAACCATAAAGGAGACCACACTGCTACGCTCTTATCCATTGTGAGTTGCCAGACACTGTAGTTAATCCACATTAATATTGAAATAAATAAAGAAATATTGATATCACGTTCTCATGAGACCTGGACCAAAGAATATTAGTCTGTAGACTTGACCACAAACCAATCATCAACAAGAGGTCATCACAGCTGAGGGCTGCAATGGTAAATGTACTGTATTTATATAGCCCTTTTATCCAAGGCACTTTACGATTAACCTCTCATTCCTACATTACCATACACAATTTGGGGTTCAGTGTCTTGCCAAAGGACATGTGGACAGGAGGAGCCAGGGGTCGCAACCCAACCCTGAGACAAGAGGATGACCTGCTCTACCTGAGCTTGGCCTAATGTTTCAGAGAGAAGCGATAACTACTAAAACAGCAGTTCACAGCTAGGAAAGACAGAAGGACAGGAAATGTTCCAGGCCAGCTTTAAACACAGGACATTGCAGTCACATGGTGGTTATGGAAAGTCACAATAGTAATATGCATAGTTTCATTTGAGAGATAGATAGTTAGATGGTTGAGACAATTTTGTTGATTAGATTTGTATGAAAACCACAACATAGTTTACATTTTTTTCAATATTTATGACATGAAAAAGTGGTATTACATATTGGTGATTAGTGTTGCTTCCTGCCTTCCAAAGCCCATATCGGTCAAACTTGGGGAGGAGTGCAAGGTGGTTGAGCATGTCTGCTTGTCAGCGGGCAGACCCATCTCTTCTCCCTTTTGCTCCATGAGCCAACAACCTCTTTTTTTCCCTCAGCGGCAGTCTCCTCTCAACTACACATGCAAAGTGGAAAATGGATTGGTACTCTCCGCGGCCTCTTGTATACAAAGAAAGACCATGAGAGCCAACAGACAGACAGGGCCGACAGATAAAGAGATGGAAATTGTTGGGTCTCTGTAAATAATTTTATAAGGAGTACAGTCTAGACTCTCTATTTGAAAAGTGTGCTGAGATAACTGCTGTTATGATTTAGCGCTATACAGATGAACTGAACTGAATTGGTTTGAGAGATGCTGATGGATAAAGAGACAGAGTGAGAAGGAGAAAGTGACAGAAGGAAAGACTCAGAGGACGAGTACGCAAGGCAGTCTGAGAAGTTGAGGAGAGGTCAGCAGAGTTTAGTTGCCCCTGAGGCAAACAGAAGCCAGGGTAGATTGCTCACACTTGAACTCTGACCTATTTATTGATTCAGTCTTCAGGGCTGGCTTTCCCAGGAAAACAACCAAGCTCCGTTCATCTGTGTCACATTCACTCGCAATGAAACAAAAACGAAATTACTCCTGAGCAGGTTTTGCGAAGGCAAGTGAGCCCATTAGTGGGCTGTCTGACCACCAGACTTCTTGGAGCAAGTCTGTGCGGTTTAATAGCACGGTGGTAAAGCACACAATGCTGCCACTCCAAAAGAAAAATGCACAGACTTTTACCTATTTTCTAAACTGCACAATGACTGCAGTCTTTAGGTATATTCATTATGAAAATGGTTTTGTCCATAAACTGAAGTCAAAATATGTTATTGTATGTAGTAGAGCGCCCCCTGCAGAAACGTTAACTTCAGCGACAGAAAAGAGAAAGAGAAAATACTTCTGTATCGCAATACTGCCATACTCTACACAAAAAGCGCAGGCGCAACCAGTGTATTTAGCTGTATTTAAGCAAAACAACAACTGTTTGGAGCGTACAGAACATTTTATGGTCAGTACTGCACTCATTTATTAATTTTACAGTGACAAACTAAAATGGAAATTCAGCCAAACAGTGCTACTTACATTTATTCTTTCAGTTGTGAAGAAGTTTCAGGATTAGCTTGTCATTCGGCAAGCAGCGTAATCATTTAAGATGTTACTGTAAAGCTTGCAGCCACTTTTAGAATCAGTATCAGAACCGACACATGGGACAGAAGATGATACTGATCACAACTTACTGAAAAGACCTATCTGAGAATGCAATACAATGCATAGGCCTACTGGAAAGTATGAAGGTAGGATTTATTGCAGACTGCAGTAGTTTTAGCTAGGTGAACCCAATAAACTGGCAACTGGAGTATAGTTCTGGTTGTATGTAACCTAACCTTTTTAACCAGAGTGGTTTTTAAGTATATAATTGAGTCAATGATGAAAGTGAAAATGAGCTCTGATATTTGATGATTGAGCCTCTACCACAAACTCATCATCTGAAGTGACTCCTAACTTTAATATTGACCCACAATGTCCTTGATGTTAGTCTTTTTGTGCACGCAGATGACATATTTTACAATAATAATAAGAGTAAGTTTAGTAAGTTTTTAAAGTGAAACTAAACAGGCAAAATGTGGGGAGATTCTATCCTGTAATTTTCTGTAACAGTTTAGAACCACAAAAACCCTAATCCACAGTTTGACAAGTAGCACTGGCACGAATGTTAGCCTCTACCTCACCAGTTTACACACACACACACACGGACACACACCACACACACACACACCACACACAACACTCCCAACAGCTGACAAGTTTCCAGACAGACTGGCCTCTTCACACACATACACATGACAAACTTCACACACACTTCTTGAAAGAGAGTCAGCATTATTTTGTGGATTTGTTTTGGTCTGGGGGGCAAAACAAGTCTCATTGGTCTAGTGTATCTTGGTAAATACACACACACACACACACAGACAGAGAGCAGATGCAAACCACACCAGCACATGCAAATATGCAAACAGCCAACACAGACACACACGTGCATGAACACACACAAGAACATGCACACACACTGAATCACAAAATACCACAATGAAGCACACAAATTTAACAGAAGTTACACAAACTCTAACACACTATACACACAGTCACACTCACACACACAGAGGAGGGTTTCAAATATTTACCCACTCACCTCGCTGCAGCAGTCCCAAGGGCGTCTCTTCTGGGTCTGTGTTGAGGGATGCGCTCAGTGTGTTGTGTGGTGTGGTATGTTGTGTGTGTGTGACTGTGTTTGTGTGTGTGTGTGTGTGTGTGTGTGTGTATGTGTATGTGTATGTGTGTGTGTGTGTGTGTGTGTTAGCGTGCCAGCGACAGCGGTGGTGTGTTGTGGTGTGTTAGTGAGTGCTGCTGTCGCTGTGGAGTGAAGAGGGAGAGACAGACAGAGGGAGGAAGAAAGAGAGGAAGGGAGGGAGGGAGGTAAGGTGTGCTCTCCCTGCATCCCTCTTCTTCTTCCTCCTCCTCCTCCTCCTCCTCCTCCTCCTCCCTAGTCAGCAGGAGCAGCAGAGTGGCAGCAGAGGGAGAAGGTGGGAGGATCAGAGGAGTTAGAGAAAAAAAAACAGGAGCAACCCTGGCTGGCTGCTCTTTCATTCTCTCTGACTGTTTTCTCTAAATCAGACTGTGTTTATTACTGTAGCATCTCAAGTATACTGAAGCACATTTGGATATACAAACTGTATATAACTTTACATGTTAATATTATGTCTAAATGTACTTTAGCTTTACACCATCCTGCTGTCTGCCTCCATCTCTCATTATAAATCTGTCCATGGGGTGAAGAGTGTCACTCTGAAAGACAGACAAACAAATTGACAAAGACACAGACTAACAGACAGATTGAAGAAGGAGGAGAACTCAATATTTCCCACAGTGCTCTCCTCCCTTGGGTCCTCTGACATAATGAGCTGAATCATCAGTTTCCGGAGGAAACTTTCTCATTCATTTCTCTCAGGTTGCACGGATAAGGGTTTTCTTTTGGAGCCAATAAATAAAGAGTATTGATGGGTTCATTTTGTAGCTAATGTCTGTACTGTCCTCAAAACAATGACAGAATTATTTATTCCCCAGTCAGCCTTATATTTGTTTAATAATAATAGACCAACACTGACAGTCAGTGTTGATATTTTGTTGCTTCCGTTTTTTTCTCACTTCATGTCTTAAAGTCCAGTGTGTAACACCGCCATGTTTCGATGGTAGTTCAGAATGGAAAAAAACAAACACTGGCCTCGTGTTTTCTACGGCCACCGTAGTGTCTCTTTCATGCTTGGAAGGCTGAGCTCAATTCACAGCTAGATGCCCCTGAATCTTATACAGCAAAATGGGAAAATGAAGGTAAAATTATTATTTTATGTTTGCGGAAAGAACCAGGAAGAATTTCGTGTTTTTGTCCTTCAACTGATGAAGTCTGATGATGGTACCAGGTGACAGATGCGATCACAAAGTAGGAGTAGTTTAAGAAGTAGAGAAAGAAGAAAGAAGGAAAAGATGCCAGAAACAGGTAGCAAACAATAGATAGCGTATTTTACACAAGATGGAAAGCCCTCCATAGGAGATTTGATCATGTTGCCACTAGAGAAGCTGGTTAAAAATCATATTTACATAATTTAGATCTATAGACAGATACAAACTCGCAATGAGAAAATGCTGCCAACTGCCCATTGATCCTGCACAATCTGGTGAATTGGATACATAAACATGAGCTCAGTATGCAGAGCCAGTGGACACAGGTATTCCAGTGAGATGGCAGACATAAGGGGCCAATCACACAGAAACGCGTCCCCTGCAAAACCATTGTTTTCCTATGGTATATGACTGGTGCGCACTCCTGTCTTGTGTTGCATTTTCTCATAAAAGTTAAAATATTTTCACCTTTTGAGTCACGCCGCTCGTCAATGTCACACTTGGCCCAGACAATCCAATAAATCAAGCAAGAGGCGGACTTTACTACTTTACCACTTCTTTCCTGTAGGGCTGGCCCCTAATAGTCGACTTAATCGTTAGCCGCTGAGAAGAGTCTTTGTCGACCCACTTTTCATTAGTTGCAGAAAAACAAAAACAATGTCAAAATCCGTTCAGGAGCTGCGTCTTGTAACCAGGACGAAAGTATCCGGGGATAGTTGCAACATGTTTCATATGCTAACTGTACTAGCTGCTGCAGTAGCTAGTTAGCAGTCCTATTAGCTGACTGTACCCGGATTGGGAGCTCGAAGGACATATTCATATTGATATTTGAGTTATATATGATATGTGACCAACATATGTTATGTATATGTTAGTTTTCTCTAGTAGACAATCTATATAATAGTCACACTAGTTCACAACTACTTTGTAATGTAGCTGAAACTAGTCAAAATGTGTCATCAAGACCAAATTCTTGTTGTCTTCAGTTTGAATTAAGTAGACAGAAATAATTTGTGTTCTGTGTAATACTCCTTTAATCGATTGTGAACCGGGAATCTTCCTTCTCCGAAACACAGAGGAAGCCAGAAACAGATGGGAGGACAGTAATTCAGACGGAGGAATGAGGCGCGAAGAGAGAAGAGTGAATGATGAGAGGAGGACAAGGAAATGTCTCAGGACCACCATGTCTGCCCACCATGTCGTCTTCCCCTCTTTTCCTCATCTGTCTGTCTGTCTGTCTCCCACCCTCTGGCTTTATTACAATTCTTTCTCTTCTTTCTCATGTTTTCTCTATCTTTTTCTGCTGCTGTTTTTCTCACCCCTCCCTCTCTTCCTCTTTCTGTGTTTCTTTCACTCCTCTTTCAGTCACAGTCCTTTCTTCACTTCTCTGTTTCTACAGCTGTCTCTTTGCAGCTTTGCACTTGTTCTCTCCATTACTCTCTTTTCTCTTTCTTGATCTCTCATTTAATTCTGTTCTATGTATACTGCTCAGTATACATTCACACAGGCTTTGTGTATGTTATAATCCTTACGATTTCAGTCCCTGATGATTTAACAACACTTCTGGTTACTGATGCACTTTAATAATCCAGGTCCTGGAGTTTCAAATGCGTATGTATTGATCTCTTTGACTGTCATTCTCCATCCCTTCATGGTCTCTTATCCTCCTCCATCCAATTCTCTCCTTCCTCAAAGTCTGCTGCCGGTGAGTCTGTTGGGTACATTAGTCGCTGCTCTGCTACATCCACAGATTTATATTCCGATAGACTATGTTCAGGAAGGCTGCCAGACCAGAATAATAAGCCCCGCCCACCACCACCACCAATTAAAGCCCACCACTCTCCACACAGCCAAAAAAAAAAAAGCTGTAGAGATAATATGTTGCACGAGGTCTTACACTCCCATGGGTGTGTTTTTGTGTGTGCCCATTTGCAGCATGCCAAACAAAGTCTGGAGTCATTAGGGTTGGCACATGCAGACAAAAAAGCAATTAAAGGCGTTATAAACACAACCGCAGAAAGAGGAAAAAAATTTAAAAAAAAAAAGTTTCACTCTAAAATGTGTGAAACAAAACACACTTCTTCCTGAAAACACTTGGATGGAAAAATAGATTAAAGAAAGAAAGAAGAAAACCTGGAAGGTCAGCTGAGTTTGGGGCAGTAGATGCAGTGTCATTAGTTTTTCTCACTCTCTAATGGGCAACAAAACACGACTGTGAATACGAACACCAGCACCCATTGTTTTCAAAGTAAGCCCACACAGACCGCATATATCATATTATAGAAAACCAAACAAGAAAAGGGAAAATAGTCTTCCTTATTTTAAACTTTGTTGGGCTAACATAGCTGTTTGGTTTTAATCAGTCAGTTAAACCACATCAGTATTTCAGCAATAGTTAAGTCCAGCCTAATATTGATATAGACTATCATTTACCTGCTGGAACTACAGTCTTCAGGTTGATTTTGAACAATGTAGAGATTGGAATGTTCTGCAAGAGCTCTTAAATTCTTCATTTTGGTGATACAGTGCCTTGATATCAGCACTGAACTGACATTTTGTACTAAAAACCCACTCACTGTACACTCCGGCTGGCTTCTTTCTTACTTTCTTACATTTAGTCCAAACAACCAGCAGTTTTTTTTTGTCTGTTGGAAAGATGAAACGCCTCAGTTACAGTACAGCTCAGAAAATTTCCTGGGAAACAGGGACCTGCTCTGAAGCATTTACAGTGGAAGACTTTTTGAACTGGAGCCAAGTTGAATCACTACAGAATGCGAATGTGTGATCGACTATCAGTGCAGATTTTTTCCTTCATGAAAATGTGGAATCGTCACTTCTGTCGAACATGAACACAATTTAAACTAATTTCATTGCAAAGTATTCCTTCAAGGAAAACCT
>NW_023339718.1:21259717-21269124 GCF_004916995.1 Morone saxatilis
AATATTATCTCACTTATGCGCATTAAACTGTTGTGGACAGCCGTTTTTGGTCTAAGAGTTTTTAAAACTATCCATCAAACGACAGCTTCGAGAGAACAACGAGGCTTAGCTTTTAATTAAAGTTTGATGAAGGATAAGAACGGCCAAAAGTCTCTGCAAGGGAAGCTGAAGGATAAATATCATTTCCTGCTTAGTAAGTTGTTTTATATAATTAAAAGAGCAAATGGGGGGTTTTATTGGAATCTAAATCAAAACAAAGAATGAAAATAAAATGTCGGATGAATTAAAAAGCAACAACAAAAATAACGGTTTTAAAATGACCATTAACTGACAGCGTAAAATAGCACCAGAACTGGGGTGAAATGCTCCACTCACACTGGTTCCCATTTGTCCTGAGTGACTGGCTGGCTGAAACATAAGCACTGCCCTCCAATTATTTGTTAAAGAAGCCTGAGGGTCAGAGGTCACAGCTATTTATTACTGAATCAAAAGGAAGCCCGGTGTTTTTTCAGATGCGTCCAGGAAGTCTGTTCTACATTCCCACACTAACCCGCCGTGTTTAGACTGAGGGGTCCTGAGGTGAAAGTCACCACGGGCCACAAACTCTCCTGGACAAGAAGAACTGAGGGTCCTCACATTTCACCGCCACAAAAATCCAGATTAACAAGACATTTGAATATCGAAGTCAGGACTGGTGGGAAATAGTTTGTCCTGTTAGATTGTAATAATTTAGTATAAAGCACCATAGAAAATTAACATTTGACTAATTTACCCATCTCACATCTCCATCTCATTCTTATTCAAACAGGTGTTTTTTCCAAATCATTTAATTAGAACCAGCAATTGTCACTAGTTCTTATATATGTTGTTATTGAGTAAAAAATAAAATGCAGGGTTTATTGGGGAAATTTTAATATATAATATATATATTTATATTTTTTAAATATGCCACTCAGTCACATTACTTGTAATTATTGTACTTTTGCACACAAGCATTTCCTTCTGTTCCTTGATAATAAACATTCAGGAGAATCTGTTGGAAATGGAATATAATATTAATAACTATGTGCATAATATAACTATATACATCAGTGTATAATCACCTGAATATAGAAATTGTTGTTTTTGTTATGTTTAAATTAGAATTCTACTGTAACCCAGAAGGGACAAACCAAACATTGGCTCTAGATGGTATTTGTCATTATCAGATTTTTTAAACTCCCGAATAGCTATACCAGTATTGACCTCGAGAATCCAGAATCAATTGTACCTTCCATGTCAGTGTACACACACGGGTCTGTGTAATGTAAATTTCATCACCTGCCCATGCCTGCAAGGTTCAGCAGCCCAAAATTAAACTATTACAGACTGTACATGTGGACATGTCCCAAAACACAGACACCTAACAAAGTATAAACAGAACTATGTGCAGCCGCTGTCCACCCTGCTGTCCATGTCTGCATCCATTGAGGAGTATGTCAGGGCCTTTAACCTTCTAGGCTTTCTCCCACTTTCACATGGTACATTCCAAAGTAGACCCAGGACCTCTTCAGGTCTTGAAGGGTGAGTGTGGGCTTGGGATGGGGTCATCTAATGTCATCTATCTCATGCTGCCAATGACAGTGGTACCAAGACTCGCTTTACTGCATCAATGTAGCAAATTACTTTCCATCCACAGGTTGGTAGGACACATGCACATTCTTCTCACAGAAAGTGGCAAAACCCCTGCTGGGTACTGTAGTGGGAACCCAAAGGTCACTAAAAGTGACCTGCAACCACCATGGAGCCAGTTCAGCTACAAGAATCTCACTTATTTCAGTATGCTGAGCTAAGTGTTTTTATATGTTCACCTTACAAAATACAAACTGCTTTATAACAATGTCTTATATATAAACACAGACCTGTTTCAATTGGGGACATAAAGGTTGCAGACACATTTCAAACACAACAGGAAGGTTACATTTGCAGAGAAGTTCCCGGCAGAGGGTGTGGTTAGGCCAGGGCGGCATTTCCCAAACCATCAGGCCCTTGCAGCTCGGGTTACTGAAACACTCTGAGAATCTGAGGCGTGGGGTGAAACCCCTGAGCAATACTGCACCCTTTGTGTCGCTGCCTCATGTCCTTGAGCAGGTGTAACAGCTGAGAGGAGAGCAGAGGAGGGCAACTGCTGCCTCCCCACCATCATGGGCTCATTTAAGACATCCATAGAAATCCCTTCTGGGAACAACAGTGCAGTACAGAGTCAAATATGGTTTCACCCAGAGGAGGCAAACAGAAATAAGCCTTATATGGCCACTGTTTGTATGAAACTTATGACTTTTAAGAAATTGTTGCTTTTTAAACACATTCAACTCACATACTACTTTGACTTAGCTATAGACTTACTAGTGATTTATCACTTGATTCCTGTAACTGATGGACAACTGAGTCAGGCTGGACCCAAATTATATTCTGTCTAATCAGGTTGGGTCTTGTTGTATTATATTGGGTCTCATATGTCAACTGATACTCAAATCAGAATCAGAATCAGAATCAGAAATACTTTAATAATCCCAGGGGGAAATTATGTTTGTTACAAACTCCAGATATACAAACAACATATATTAAAGATCTCTATTCGATCACATAGTGTGTCATCATCACCTGCTGCTTGCTAATTGCTGAATAATTGTGCCGCTGCCAATGTAGCTGTTACACATTTTTAGGGTCTAACTGTCCCCAGGTCTTTTTGGACTGACCTCAGGTCCCTTTTTAATCAGGTTATTTCCTTCTTAATTATTAATTTACATAAATCAGGTTGGAATAGGTTTTCCATGGTCTTTTTGTAAATAGCCGTGAAGATCAATTTTTATTTGTCCAGGTTTTGAAATATGACAACGATGTGTCACTCTCACAATTTTTCTGGGACATGTGATGTGCTGAGTGGGATCCGAGAGAATTTCCATGCCCTTTTACAATTTGTTTCTGGTAGATTGATTTGATTGTTGACAATTTCAGCTGTTGAACCACACTGAGCAGATGATGTGGGAACACTTTCAATTATTGCAGAGGTGTTATTTTTGCTGGGCTTTGTCATTATGTGGATTTGAATACAGCAGCATTTGGGGCCAGAACTACATTTAAGATATAAAGTATGAATGGAAATGGCCTTTATTAGGTCAGTACCCAATATGATCAAGAATCTGTTTTCCAAAATGCCAAGAGAGCAACAACAACAGAGTCAGCTGTGAGTAAAAAAACTCAAAATGGAACTGAAATGGCAGTGAAATTTACTTTTTGGGGCTACCCAGTGCTGGGTGAATGTCTTTACTTTAATGGGAGTAACTCAGCAGGGTGGGCTCAATGCCATGTCACATGGCCACAACAAACAGAAACCCATGACAGCTGTTTTAATGTCCTCTACAAGATTCCATCTGTTGACTTGGCGTGGGACTCTGGACTTGGTTAAAATATAATTTGCACAAAAATCTTAGTGTTTCTTTTAATCTAGTTGAGCACCATATTGTTTTATTCGTTTAATTTTTATTTTATTTTAGTTTAATTCACAAGAAGAGCAGCCCAACATAAAATCTAATCCCCAAAGGAAGTAACAAATAAAAACTGTGGACAAACAACAGTTTTTTTTCCAAACATTTATAAGACTGAAATTGAAAGTTTACCTTTTGTTGCCATGCAAAGCCAACTAGACTGAATGAAACTCCATAACTGTATACAAAAGATTACTTATTTATATATTTCATCAATTCTGGTGAGAAAATCTTCCTCCTTTCTGTCCTCTATAAGAAGATAATGGGTCCTATGGCAGGTGTAGATCAGCATCTGTGGGATTTAGTGTCCCACATACCAGACTGTTAATGGGACCATCCAAAACCCTTCAGTACTTTGACATTTTTCCAGTAGTGTAATGTTTGCTATAGCTAGCTAAATGTCTTACTGTCAAACTAGATAATAAAAGTAATTTTTTTTTAATGCACATGTATCAGATCGGTACTCGTATCAGCAAATGTGCAAATATCAGGTATCAGAATCGTATCAGGAAGGAAAAATCTCCAATCACTGAGATTAATTTGTAGCAGATAGAACCCTGGCTTGAAATAGTCCATGGATACAATATGGCATTCTGGCCTTGCCCTGTCCGCAGCCCCTCCCATGTCACACTGGTATGCAAACAGCTGCCCAGCCATGACACTGCACATACAGGCCTCTGTGGACCTGCCAGCCTGGGGGTCATTTAAACTTTAAAGGGCCAAACTAGACAGCTGGGTGTGTTCATCCCGCGTGGGAGTGTATGTGTCCTGTATATGCATTCTCTAGCTCATCCAGTCACTACTAGACTCACTAGTCCCACACATTAAGGACTAAGGGACCCGAGGACATACCTACCTGATATCTGATTGAGAAAATAACTTGTATCTTCTTCACTTGTTCATAAGATAACTTCAAAGACTTCAAAGAACTTCTCAAAGGATATTGATTCATCTACAAGCCTTCACAGTTTCTATCTGAGTAGTGTTTGCTGTCCCTCCACTATGGGTGCCTTTATTGCCAAGATGCTGCTTCCTACAGTCAGCAGCTTGGTGTTCCTGCCTACAGCCAGCGTGGCTGCCAAGAGGGGCTTCCACATGGAGGCCATGGTCTACTTCTTCACCATGTTCTTCACTGCGGTGAGAATGTGCTTATGTTTTGATGTGTGAGATTGAAACTGTGTTGCCTGCACTTCACTGATTGTGGTGTTTAAGGGGAAATCTTGGTGACTGAACAAGTGATTAGCACTGACTGTTTCTGGTTCTGATCAGAAGATTTCATGTTTTTTAAAATTACTTTTGAAGATTTTGAAGATTTGAAGATCTTCGTTTTTATGTTTGTTTGTTTTTATATCTACGTGTTTAACTCACCAGAAGCAAGTGAGGGGTTCTGTGGCATTTCATTGACCATTTATTAAATCTACTTTGCTTAGATTTCAAGAATTTTAAGTAGTAAAAAATATAAATAACTTCAAATCTAAGAGCTACTTAAACTCAAATATTGACACACAAGGCCAAAATGTCTAACCTTCTGATAGACAGATTACTTTTGTAATCTCTCTAAATGACTTCATGTATGTTTTGTACATTACTCCCTATTGATAAAAACACTGAAACAGTCAACCCAATTCATAAGTTTTTTACAATATATGTCTTTTAAGGGGAAAGACACACCTATTATTGATCACATACTTTATATAGGTGCAACTTAAAATGAAATTTGGACTATGTGTAAAGGTTGTTTACCTGTGACTGTATCTTTGACTTGAACTAGGATGTCTTTCTTTAGATCTACCATGCATGTGATGGACCAGGGCTCTCCATCCTGTGTTTCATGAGATACGACATTCTGGAGTACTTCAGTGTTTACGGCACGGCTCTTTCCATGTGGGTCACACTAATAGGTAAGTCCTAATATACAGTTTGCCACACATACAGCGACAGAATGTGTTTTGGTTTGACTAGTTAGTGGTGGCAGCAGGTACCAGCACGTTTATTGTCTCTATATGTATCTTCCAGTGTCCATAATCATGACATGGCCTTGAGAAAGACACTCCAAGCACAAGGTTATAAACAAACAGCTCTGGCTGTAGCAGTTGTTGATAGCATATGTTGTGTCTTTGAGCTCACATGTGCTCAGACATGCTTGCTGTTACTCTCTCATCAGATCACACACCCACACACACCCACACCCACACACATACAATACATTTGCTCCTCTCCCACCGACCCATCTAAGCCAGAGGTTTCGTAACAAGGGCTTTAAATCACGTGCTGTGGAGGGCCAAATGCTTAAACAGCTGACTTCACAGATTGGTCCACCGTCTTTGTTGGAAGGTGTACTCATTGCAAAATGGCCAGCTAAATATCAAATCCAAGCTCAACTTAAAAATGTAACCAAGCTAGAAAATAGAAGATTTTTCATTAAAATGGACACAGTGCAAACCATCTGTTGTGCCCAGGCTCTTGAATAAAAAACGTTTTCATCTGGAAGTGGAGAAATAAATGTAACACTGCAGTTACTTTTATTTTTCAGTATCTGGATGAAAAGGTTTGAAAACCCTTGTCTCACATGCAGTATGTGTCTCCTTGTCCCAGCTCTGGGGGACTTTGATGAACCCCAACGCTCCAGTATAACCATGTTTGGAGTGTTGACCACCGCTGTGAGGACCTATCAGGATCGCTGGGGCTATGGGATCTACTCTGGACCCATCGGATCAGCTGTCTTCATCATCACTGTCAAATGGGTGAGTGGGCTTGTGTCAAGTCAGACAATGTCAAGTTATTGTTTATAGTCCGATTTGGTGAGTTGGCGTTTTTTGTTCTTCTTCTCTTTTCATCCCGTATTTCCTCTTCTCCTCTTCCATTGTTTCCTAGTACTCTTCTTTTCCCCCACTTTTCTTCTCTTCCCTTCCCTTTGTCCCTTCTCTATCCTCTTGCCATCAAATCAATCACTCTCTTGAAATTTGTGTGTGTCTCATTGTAATTTCAGCTGCAGAAGATGAAGCAGTTGAGGGCGGTGTATCCAGAGAAGACAGTGTACACTCAGCAGGTCGGCCCAGGCTGCTGCTTCGGTGCTCTCGCTCTGATGCTGCGCTTCTACTTTGAGGTGACAATCATCAAAGTAAAACTGATCCTAACTCATAAATATGATGATGAAGATCATGTCTCATATCATGTTTTTTTGCCATAAGGCTACATTCTCACTTATTTACATTGTTTAACTACTATCATTTCAACCTTGTTTACAGATACTCTCTATATAACAAATCCATTAACCAGTCACAATTTAATTTCTACTTGAAGCTGCTCATGTGCAGCTTTATCTTTTAACAAAATATTTTGTGTTGTTCATTAATATACAATTATTAAAAGGCAGTCAGCTGTCTAGTTACATATCTTCATATGTTGAAATAAATGAATGTTAATAACCTAAACCACCCTAAAAAGGATATGCTGTATTCTCTTCACTGCAGGAGTGGGACTACGCCTATGTCCACAGCTTTTACCATCTGTCTCTGGCTGTGTCCTTCATCCTGCTGCTGCCGAAAAAGAACCGCTACGCAGGGACTGGACGAAATGCTGCTAAGCTCAGCTGCTTCACCCTCTGCTGCTGCGTATGTTACATTTATTATATCTAAATAAGAAAAGAGAGCTAAAGGCATCTGGACAGGTCAGACTTAGGGCAGTGGGTTGCATGTACTGGATATAAAGTGAAAGGTAATATTATTTAGTGGGTAAACTGACTCTGTAATAAAGTAGCACCTTTCCCTGTTAGTCAAGTTCAAAGGTCCATTATGTCGCCCTAATCCTGCTTTGTCATTGTTCCCTTTCCAGTCCATGTCCCCTGGGACTTCTAAAGAGAAGACAGACAAGACTAAGAAGAAGTTGTCTCGGACCGTGTGGACAGTCCCCACAGAGAAGCTGTGGACAAGAGGCTGTAGCACGCCAACCCTGCCTCTTTACAACCCCCCACCCTCCACACCTATCAAAGGGACCAGCATCAGCAAGCTAAAAGAAATGAACGGCTGGAAGTGAACCCAAAAACATAACTGTCACTCCATCTACCATAGGAGGACTTCATCCTGAAGGACAGGCAGAGATAGTGGTCGGCTACGAGCGGGAAATGGGAAAATCACCAAATAACTGTCAGCCAAATGCTGATAAACTTGTATGTGGCTGGTAAGTTAATCTACTTCAGCAGGAAACCAACCATCATGTGGACGTTCCTTCCTACTCCAAAAAATCATTTTTGGCTGGTAGAATATTTAAGGTCAGCAGCGATTTTAGGAATCCACCAGCTACTGTAGCCAGCAGGTAAAGACACAAAAGCACCCTGAAGTGGTTCTAAAATTTAAGGGCAAGAGCAAAAGGCGAACCAGGCCTCCGGTGCCCTCAAAGACCCAATAAGATCGCAGCTGTCTGAAGCACTTGTCCAAAGCTGAGGACAGGCAGCACACTACGAAAGAACCCACACACAGCATGAACAGAGAGACGGTGGCTGAGACAAGCCAGTAAAACTGACTGGAAAATTTATGAGAAGAACAAACAGGCAGATGTTTTATCTCTCCAAAATATATAAATTGTCTTTAGAAATGTTACTCAGGGGAGACCCTTCGTCTGCTCGCCTGTCTGTTCGTCCCCCCTCCTCTTTCTGTTTCCCGTCTCTCTCAGGGAAAGGAACCACGCGGCTGAATTCGTTTATAAGAATTACAAGACTATAAAGCACATTTTACCGTTTTTATATGTCCTTGAGGTGCCAAATGTGTCATGTGGAGCATCAGACGTTGGAGCGAAGGGAAGCGGCGGCCCAGACATCAGTCTGTAACCCAACGGAAGCGTCTTGATGTGTTTCTGGAGCAGCAGGTGGACTCCTCTGTCTGTTAACTCTGGTTCACTGACCAAGCAGCTTTGGCTATGACTTCTGTCTCTAATGTGCATTGTTCATACTGTAATGTTTCTGGTGAAAACTTTGATTAATATATTTTTATTTATTGCAGTACGGGAGACTCTTCAGTATAGTGCGTGTTTGTTTTTGATAATTTTGTAATGTAAATAAAAGGATTGTGACCCTGTTTTTAACTCGTCTTCAGGGACAAGATTGAATTTTAACAGCCTCGACCATCCAAGCCATTATATATGCCATTATTATATAGCCATTATAATGCAGTGATATGTACTTTGCAGAGGCTAACCATTGACAAAAACCCTGACTGGCACATACTTCAAGGCCCACTCCAGTCTAGCAACACTAATCCAATTCCAAACCCACATATCCCCTTCCACTTTCACTTCAGAAAGTCAGGGAGCTCTGCGTCTACGCACGTCACCTGCCCCGAACATTACCCAAAGACTACAAACGTGTTCTGCGTATCTTAGACAAAACAGTCTGCAGCCAAAACGTGAATGAACCTCCCTTCCACCAGGGAATGTTTTGAGCTGGGGCCAAGCCGCCAGCTCCTGTGCCCAGAGAAAGGTGTTTTTGTCTGGCCTCAGAAACCTGGCTGGCTGGGCCACCGGCACCACCCGGCTTGCTGCGCCTCCTGACCCTGACAGGACGGTAACTCGAGCCTTTTATTGCACAAGTGTGAAACACTTTTCAGCTCCTTTACGACCACTGTCTATCCCGCACCACTCTGCTGAGGCCCACACACATTCAGGACTGTATTACTATGCTTGTGAAGACTTTCTAATTTACACTTCTGGAAATCTAATGCCCATCGAATCTTAATCTTGATCCTAAATTTAAGTCCTAAACTTAAATAAGCCATTGTGAGGACCAGCAAGATGTCCTCAGTTTTAGGAATTTTCAGGATCATCTGACCTTTAGGACAACATGTGGTCCTCACAAGAACAGAAACACAGAATCACACACACACACAC
>NW_023339718.1:21269150-21274739 GCF_004916995.1 Morone saxatilis
ACACACACACCCACACACACTGTGTGAGGGACTGAACCCAGGCCTGTCCGCCGCAGGTCATATTGGACGGCCGCACTGCTCAGCAGACATCGACAGTGTCAACACAATAAGTGTTGATTGACACGAGTGTGAGCGTGGTCGTCTCCTCCGTGGTCGTCTGCACCCACATTCCACAGCGGAGTGGAATTTCAGTGGATATCGAAATGTAATAAAGAAATACATCTGAACAAATAAAAAAAAATACTTCTACACCAGAAAAGGGCACTTTCTCCAATATTCCACATGCAGCGACCTATTCAGAGAAGGTAAAGGGAAAATATGCTGTATCAATTTTCATTACAGTTAATTAAGTACCAAAGTGCACGGCGTGAAGTGACTGCGACAGACTCTGGTATGTTTGGTATGTTTGTGCTTTTAGCTATGTGGTGTGAGTACTTTCTATGGTGAGACAGCATCCAATGTGCCACAGGTCCTTTCTCTGTGTGGCAGCTGTTGCCACAGCTGTTGTTAATGCTGTGAGGTCAGCTGCCTGTTAGAGAACACCACAGAGCTGCAGCCACAACACATCTTCACTGCTAATGTGTTTACCTGTAATATACTTGAACTGACAGGTTGATGTCCTATAATGTTTGTAACTTTCTAAAACAAAGAATCCAACACCCATGCCAACTTAACACAAGGATTTGCCCAGTGTGCAGAAGTAGGCCAGGTTAGATCTTCTCACTTTGCATGTGCACAACTGAGTGCAACATCATGAAGGCCTTTAGGATGAGACAGTGCAAAAAAAGTGAGTACTGTTATTCACATTTGTACGATTTACAGTGTCTCTCGCCCATCTATGACAGCCGGTATTTTGCCCTCCATTTTAGCATAGCGTTATGGAACAGGTCAAAACACTGTCTGACTTAAGACGTGGTTGGACAACGCACCATAAGCTTGTTTAGAGCTAGTTCAGATCAAATGGTGTGTTTGAGCTAGATAAGACAGCTCTCTATTTGCAGAGACCCTGCTGCACCCCATCAATCAATAAAGATGCCATCTTGTGTATTATGAGTAATGGTCCAAATAAGTATTACCCTTTTAGACTAACACAGTGACACAGATTTAGCCTGCAGTGGATATGAAAGGGTCAACTTTTGACTCTCAGGTTGGACCCTGCTTTGCAGAATGCAGGTATTCTATGTATACATCTTATAGATGGGAATATAAGTGAATGTTATTAAAGTTTATAAACATGTACGTACTATCTTACTCCACAATAAAAAAGACATCAAGGAAAACGTGAAGAGATAAAGACAAAGAGAGAGATAGTTTGAGTGAAACTGTGAGAAAGTGAAATTAAACTAATTTGGTAGCTACAAAGCCAGTAACCAAACATTAAGATCTCATGTGATATATAAAGCAAGACACTACCAGTCAAACATAGTCCTAGAGCATATTGAGGAATTCTCTCATACTTAGTTTGTGCCCATGCTGCCACCTATTGGACAACATGATGTAGATAAAAGATCATTTATATTATCTTTTTCCCCACCAAACTTAATCCCACTATCAGCTCTGAGATGTGGACCTTAGAACACCTGAAATATTTTGTTGTAATATCACCTCCTCTTATGTCTAAAGGCGGACTGGTGCTGTTTCACTGTGTGGATGCTGGTGGTGGGTGGCTCTCATAGTTATGTATGGTTCACAAGTATAACATTTGTTTTGATGATGTGTCAAAGAAGAGGAAATTAGCTAATTTTGCTAAAATCACAAACTTGGTGAACCTGTGTTGTTCAAAACCATGTAACTGATATTAAATATTCAAAAGGTTTGAAAGGTGGTTTTGAAACGTCTGCAGAAGGCTCCTCCCTATAATCTGCATCTCCTGTTGGTTTACACACTTTAGCTCCTTTCCTGCTTCAGATGGCTGTTGTGATTTGCTCGCTGTGTTTTCATTGGTCAGAGTCATCTTCTGGAGCATCTTACTCAGTCTGGGAACACATTATGACACAAAAAACACTTGTATAAATGCCCTGCTGGTTACATGCAGTCCTACAGCAATTTGGAAAAACAAGGGCAGTTGTATCTTTACGCACTGACAATGAGTGTCATTTTAGTCAATAAAAACATGAACTTATTAGTCTGATGTGTCCCAGCCTTCTAGTGATTATTAGTGTTGCTCACTCTTGTTGATCGGAGGAGGAGCTGCAGGCATGGATGGTGTCCATCAGTTGAACTCTGACTGCTTGTCCTGCTGGACTGGACAAAACCTCAGACTTGCTGCAGCCGGGGAACAGATTCATGATCATAGGAGGCACCTACACAGACACACACACACACACATTTTACTACTTTTTACTCTCATAAGCTTTGGAAATATTAATAACAAAGATTGATCAATATACTATATATGTGTGTATATATTATTATTATAGTTATTCATATATTAATAAAATTTAATATATATCAAATATTATATATTAATCTCATTGAATGAAAAGGTGAAAATGTCAGTGTCAGTGGATCTGAAGGGTGAGATGAACCTCCTCATTGGTGGGATCCAGGATCAGCATGCAGATGAAGTCCTCTCTGGCACGCTCCAAGTTGAGCAGCTTTCGAAAGGCCTTTGATCTGTTCTCATAGTACCGACTGGTTTTGGGGTCGTACTTGATGGCCAGAGAAAACATGTCAACTGCCTCCTGGAAATGCCTGCAGATGCAGACACAAATACACACTCACAAATATAGCATCTAAACAAGATAAAATGAGTTTTCTCTCTATGTTTCTCTGTGTGAATGTGGGTGTAAATGTATGTGTTTGTGTGGTTCTGACCCATCCTGGATGCAGAAAGAGCCCAGCAGGTTGTGGAGTACAGAGAGACGGAGATGGACAGCCGGGTCATCACACAGCATCATCTCCTCAGCCTGCTGGTAGTCAGCCAGAGCATAACACCACTCACCCTGCCTATAGAAACAGTCTGACACACACACACACACACACACACACACACAGACATAAATAAATGGATCCTTCCGACAAACGTAACAGACCTTTTTCACAGCAGCCATTTGGACATTAAATAATAGGGTAAACACAGGTGTTACCAATGATACTAATTGAGGTTCCGTAACATTCAGGTCAAACAGAGTCAGGGTGCTGCTACTGTGCATGGTGGCTCACTGGAAAGGCTCAGCTACACTAAATGGAACTAAACCTTAATTAGCATCATTTGTAACAGCTGTTACTTTACTATTTCCTGTCAAAATGGCTGCTGTGAAAAAGGTATATCTATTAAGTCACACAATGTTTTTGATTAATGAAGAAGAAAACAATGAAAATTACCCATTTCGATTTCCCAGAATTTTCTGTCAATCAACTAACTCATAAATGGACTAATCATTTCTGTGCTAGTGTGTTTAGACAGAACTGCTGCTGAGGGTGTAGTCAGCAAGCAACTTTGAATCCCAAATACATTTAGTGAATAATGGTGTTGGAGAGTGGTGACACAGAACAAATATTCATACTGCACTGCTGAGAAATGTTGATCAGGTTTGTCAGGCTGCACCTGTCTGGCTGACAGTCTCAGTGCCACCTGACTTACATATGCACACCTACCCGGTTGGTCAATGTCATTTTTACTTCATCTTAACAACAAGGAAAAACTTCACAAATGACACAAATATTTTCTTCGTCTTTTCTATGTGCAGGAAGTTTTAAAGTACAGATTTCAGGGACAATTTATATACTTTATATGCTTTCAAACCTCACATTCTGGCCTGAACAAAACATTCTCCATTGAATGAAGTTTCAATATACACAAAATGAGTATGTGTGCACAGTAAAGCAAGAGATATACACACACTCACAAACCGAGTGCATAGCCTCACCTCCTCGGTTCAGGTACAGGCCTGCCTGGCCCTTCTCCTCCTCAATGGCCTTGTTGAGAAGCAGAGTCGCCTCCGCGTAGAGGCCTTCACTGAGGCACTGAACAGCAAAATCATTGTAGGTGAGAACCAGCTGAAACTGTGCCTCCTCTTGCACAGAGCTGCACTCATCCTTCTTGTCTCTGGCCTCTGCCTGACCTCTGACCTTCTTCTCTGCCTCCACCTTCTCGCTCAGCTCGACAGCCTGGACCAGATCCTCGATGGCTGCTTTGAAGTCATTCAGACGTCGGTACAGAATCCCTCTGATGGACAGAGAATTAGAGTGAATGAAACTGAAAGGATTTTAATTGAAATTAAATAAATAAAAATTTAGCTCAATAGTATTGAAGGGAAATTAATTTAAATAACTAATTAAATAGAATTTTCCTGACTTTAACATAAAGCACTGCAGAAGTTTTTAATTAATTATTAAAGCAAAATCTTTCATTTTAATTCAATCTTATAGTTAGTTATTAATAAAGAATACCAATCATCACAGTGACAATTAAGCCTTCTCTGTTTCATATTGCTACAAAATCAATAACTTGCATTTGAAGAAAATTTGATTCCTTTATTCTGTGTTTTCCTCGCGCTGTCAAAAAACATGTATAGGTTATCAAACTTCATTATGTCAACTTGTACATTTGTTGACTTTACTTTACACCATCTTTGTAAGTGAGAGATGTCTTCTACATATTTCACTACTCTATTTATTACTTGAAGCTTGTTTGAAGGTTTCATATTGGTCGAAATCACCTGAACAGGTAGAGGCGTCCGTCCAGTGGGCAGTTCGCCAGAGAAATATTGATCATGCAGAGGGCTTCAAGCAGCTGGCCAGTCAAGGCTCTGTCCACAGCCTGTTGTCTGGCCTGTTCACTGGCTTCATGCAGCTGCAGCAGCAGGGCTTCAGCCACTGGACACGTTGGGTTTATGGCCAATGCCGACTTCACGTCTTGATAACACTGTGATGTCTGAATGAGAGAGAAAATCACTGGTAGTTTAATCACAGATATTTGATTGTGTGGTTACAGTAGGTGCAGCATACGTAAGATTATATATGCATAGTTTTATGTTTATAGAGTTTGAGTATTCTTTAACCCAGTGGGTACCAACAAATTTTCTATGTCTAAATATTTAAACAGATTATATTGCACGATATCACTGCACTAAAATCTTGTGATTTTAATATTTCTATTCATTTGTTTGTGGAAGACATTTATCTTTTGCTTCAACTGTTTAAATATAAACATTTTTTTTCTCTGTCAGCAGGAGAAACTAAAGATTTGAAGTCCTGTTACAAAACACTTTGTTACTTCTGTTGTCTGTGGCCTTACTATTGTTTGCTTTCATGGCTGTGGACCTATTCTGCTGTCCTATGTCCTGCTGCTTGATTCTTTACAGTATCAGTTAACTGAGTATATGCTGCTGGTTTTAGGTATTTTAAGTGTAATAAGTGCCTGCAGTTGTAACCTGGTTGAGCAGTTTGTGCAGTCGGGCTCTGAGGATGTAAAGGTCGGAGGTGGAACCATACAACACCATCCAATTGTTCACCAGCTTCAGACAATCAGTGTGGTGACCTGCAGCTGTCAGGCAGACCAAGCTGGGATACAAGTCACAAAATACATTAAGCAACTATGTGTCTGAATTAGAAACAAGCCTGTGAGCTAGTTCAGGCAGTCAA
>NW_023339718.1:21274839-21297132 GCF_004916995.1 Morone saxatilis
AAGTTGGTGTACTTACTCTACAAGTATGGATTAAACTGTGTTTGTATCACTCTTAGTGTTTCAACTGTTAATACTTACTTTTATAATATTAAAAGTAATGTAACTGAATAGACAGAATATAAATTACATTATTTAAAACTCTGTTCCTCTTTCTCTCCACAGTAAAGTGAAGAACAAGAATTTGTACCTGGCAACGTTTGCGTCCGTTCTGGGTCCCATGAGTTTCGGGTTTGTGTTGGGATACAGCTCTCCCGCCATTCCTGAACTAACCAAGATTGCTGACCCTCGGCTGCGGCTGGACGATAACCAGGCCTCCTGGTTTGGGGTATGACGGCAGCTATAATGATTTAATATCACATGCCTCAAAGCAGAACAGCTGTTAGACAGTGCATTTTTAATTCATCAGCAGTTTTATGTCATCACATGTTGTCCCAACTGACCTCGTTGGAGTTCAAAACCTAATTACAGTATAAAGACGTAGAGAAAAGAGCTCATAGTAACAGAATCCAAATGCAATTAAAATAAAAGATTTGCCAACTTACTAATATTTTAAGCTAAATTTGGATTAGTTCCTGAAAATTTGCAGAAGTTATTTAAAGTAGCTGATAAGGCTAATAAACATTTAAATTTCTCACTCATTCAGACACTAGAATAAAAAGACAGACAGTGAGTATAGCGCACTCTATAGGAAATATAGCATATGTTAGGTCTGGTTCTTTGATTAATGAGTAAAAGATAGAGTAGTAATGTAGTAGTAATGTCAGGTGACTGAACTCTCACAGGTCAATCATCAGGACAAATAAATGAACAACTGTGTTAGAAAATGTGTGGTTCTTTGATTAATGAGTAAAAGGTAGAGGCCTGTACTACTGAAAGAGAGAAGTCAACTACGACTCCCAAGGTGCATTTCACACACATCCAATCATCAAACGTCAATATTAGTTTAATGATTGCGGCTTCTTTTTATACATTGAATGTGTATAGTTATTCCTGTTAAATGGGTATTTGTGTGAGGACATGCTGGCCTGGTCTTATAAAATGAAATTAGCATCATAGGTAAACATGACTGAAGGGTTTAAACAGAAAACCTAGTCAGCAAAAAATAGCAGATTTGAACTATTTGAAATGGCAATAATTTACCAACTCTAGTTCTTACATGTGCTTAACTTGGAGTATTAAAAATGTAAAATGCTGATAAATGTATAGAAGTCATTTCCTGAAGCTCTGTGTTGGTTGTCTTTCAGTCCATAGTGACAGTGGGAGCAGCGGCCGGCGGCCTGCTGGGCGGTTGGATGGTGGGGAAGATCGGCAGGAAGCTCAGTCTGATGTTCTGCTCACTGCCATTCGTCTTTGGCTTTACCATCATCATCGCAGCACAGAACATATGGATGCTGTACATCGGCAGAGTGCTCACCGGCCTCGCCAGCGGGGTCACGTCACTGGTCGTCCCGGTAAGGATTCAGGTTCCTGCTTCATCCTCATTCCATCCTAGCACTGACATGGCGTGGATTTTCTTTGTCTTTTTCTTGCTTTCCTCTGTTGGTGTTCATACTGTGATTTTCTGCCCTGTGGACATCAGCTTCACTATGAATACACACACATTAAAAGTCAGATTACTTCGAGCAGTCGGTTTTAGTCAGCCATTTGCTTCCTTGGTGTGAATGCTCTGAAACATCCAGTTTAACAGCAGTTAATCTGCAATTATAAAGTCATTCATCATTTTAAAGTCATTTTTAGGCTTCAATATTTAGAAAACATGAAAATCTCTGAAACATAAAAATTGTTAATTGCTAGAATATATTTTGTTATATGAATGACTTTAGTAAGATAATTGATTAATCATTGACGAAAAATATACTAGTATATTCAAGTATGTATAAAGCAAAAATTTCAAACATCCTATGGTTTTAGCTTCTCGCATGTGAGCATTTGCTGTGTTTCTTTATTTTATATCATGGTAAATTTAATATGTTTGAGTTTGAATGACAAAAAAAGGACATAATAATTTAAGGACATAATTTTGGACGCTGGTAACTTTTGATGTTTACTTTCCTCTATTTTTGTGGTTTTATGAACCATCCTCCTGTGTAATTTTTCTTCTTACAGCTGTATATCTCTGAGATGGCACACGAGCGGGTACGTGGGACATTAGGCTCCTGTGTGCAACTCATGGTGGTGCTAGGCATCATGGGAGTGTATCTCGCAGGTATGTAAGCTCAGCTTTGAGGTGTTTATGGTGTCCTTGAATCTCATTTTGTTAAGTCTGACCACAGGTTATTGAAACTGGCTAAATGTTTAGATGAACAGAAGAACGAAGGTTCATACCATACAGAATATAAAGCCCCCTGTGACAAATTGTGAATTTGGGTCTTGTGAATATATTTTGACTTGACTTGACAAGAGAAGCGCAACCACAAGGTTACTCTAACAGAGCAGTTTACAATCTGTAAATCATTAAGAGCTTTCCATGATATAACCTCTAATGTTACAACATCCTGCATTATATACATAATGCAGAGCTATAAACCTGCTCTTTTATCTGAAACTATGTAATATTTTTGCTCTTTCTGGTTATTATCTATTACATATTAGCTCTGTCAAACACCCTGTGCAACACGACTTTGTTTAAAGTGCTTTTTTCTGAGGTTGTGCTGTTTTAAACCTGTGGATCAAAGGTTGTGAAGAACAGATGACCAAAACCTGGCCATCATGTGATGTGATCAGGCTCAGATATGATCTGCCTCTTCGACAGCAGCCTCACTGGTTGCCCTTTGTGAAAGTAGCTGCTTCTCACTAATGTAGTTAGCTGCATGCCATTCACGTTTACTCAATAGAAGCTGGTGAGTCACATGAGATGGGTTGTCTCATGTTAGAGGACAGTGAAAAAATATATGGTTGTTATAACATTTGGGTTGAATGGCCCTTTAATGTGTAAAGCGTTTGGTATTTATTTAGTCGATACTATATAAAGGACAAGTTAGCAAATGATTCAATTAACTAAAGTTCCTAAATTTTATGGTACATTTGTACCTCGGTCAGTATGAAGAGAAAGTAATCCCCAGATGGAATAGCTTTATGTAGAATGGGAAAATATGTTCCATGTAATCATGTTTATCAGCAATAACTGTTAGTTTGCAAGCTAGAAAAATAAAAGAAACTGTCACAAACCAGCAGCTGTTCAGCACATAGATGAGCAATGAGATCGTTGTAGAAAATTCAGTGGAACAATCAGATCAGCCGAGAAGCATATTTTTAGATGCAGCAGATGCAGACGTTCGTGAGGAAACCTGGACTTAACAAAGCTCCACTGTGTGCTGCAGTCTTCAGTCTGTTGTGTACAGTTCAATGCCAGGCATGACACCTCTGGAGAAAAACTCACATCTTCTTGGGTCAAAAAATGGGGACTAGGGGACAAAGGACACTGATGTCATGTGTGAATTTTGATATTTATATTATTGGGAGGCCCCTTGAATCCTCAAGGCGTTCAGGATCCTTCAACATCCTCTCAGTCTGTTACCTGATCATATTCTTAAAGTTTAAGAACCTATATAATTGTGTAACACTTGTTAAGTATGGAAATAAGAATTTAAAACATGAGAGAAAAGAGAAGAGAAATGTTATGTTATTTGCTAAACTTGAAAACAGTATGTAAAAGGGAAGGTGGGCAACTCGAGGTTGAAAGATCAAGATGTCTTTGTTCATATATGTTGTTCCACACTTCATTTCTGCTGGGTGCCATTGTTTTGTCAGTATTGTATTTGTTGTTTTTACTCCATAATATGTTAATATGGTGTAAATATCTTGATCTCACATATTGTTGCGTGATGGATGAACTGATAGACTGAGGCTGATCCATAATCTGTCCTGGATAGAGCTGAGACAACTAGTCGATTAGTTGATCGGCAGCCAATTCGTAACTCCTGTGTTTTCACAATCACATACATTTTTACCAAAATTTCAAAATAATGTCTGAATCCAGCTTCTGAGCGATATGAACTCATCCTGCAGGTCTTTTCCTGGACTGGCGCTGGCTGGCAATCTGCAGCTCCATCCCGCCTACACTGCTGATGGTCTGTATGTGCTTCATGCCAGAGACGCCCCGCTTCCTGCTGTCACAGGGCAAGAGGCGGGAGGCTGAGGAGGCTCTACGCTTTCTGCGAGGACCGGACGCTCCTGTCGAATGGGAGTGCGCCCGCATTGAGGACGCCTGTGATGAGCAGGCAAGTCCGTGGTTGGTTGGCGTGGCTGTGATGTGGTGGACAGTGTCTGCTGTGAGAATGTGGTTTGTGATTGAGCAGAGGTGGAACAGAGACAGGTACTGAGTGAAGTCACCACAGGAAATGCTGCAGAAACCAAAGACTCAAATCAACAAATGACCAGAAAATTTTAGACCGCACCAAGTCAAAGGGTCAAACAGCAGTCGCAGACACTCAAATGCCTCGCTGATTGTATCGTCTTTTTGTTTTGTCTCAGGGCTCCAGTTTCCATATGTCAGACCTGAAAGACCCTGGTGTCTACAAGCCTCTGGTGATCGGCGTCATGCTGATGTTATTTCAGCAGATGACGGGGATCAATGCTATCATGTTCTACGCTGAGAGCATATTTGAACAGGCACATTTTAAGGTGAGGTTTAACTTATTATTTACTGGTAAATTAACACAGCAGAATACAACCATAATTGGCCTGTTCTTACCAAAACCACTCCACGTTGGTCTTTAAGAACAAAGAATAATAAGAACAATAAAAAAATCATCAATCGAAACCATGATGAATCTACTGTTTGTATGACACAACTACCTGTTCTTATCAGTAATTAAACTTTAATATAGTACTGTATCTATTTTAAACTACAACTGAATCTAAATGCAAACAAAAAGTACATTTTAAAAGATAAACTGACAAAACTTCAACTAGAAATTCCACACAGAAAGGAAACTGCAACCATGTGTGAACACATCAGAAAGCACTTTTTGTCAATTTTGGGTGAAAACACAGTTTTGTCTTGTTGAAAGTTTACATGTGAAAGTTTTGTTGTTTTTCAGGAGAGTGACCTGGCCTCAGTGATCGTGGGTCTGATTCAGGTCGTCTTTACAGGAGTGGCAGCGCTGATCATGGACAAAGCAGGAAGGAAAGCTCTTCTCATTATCTCAGGTATTTTCAGTCAAGTTAATATTTTAAACTAATTCTTTTTTTAATAGCAGAAAATTCTCATCTCATTTACTCTTGTGTCTCTACTATTGACTCTTATAAAGAAAATACAAACATTTATTTGAAGTATTTTATTTCCTTTTATTTAATTGGATAGTGGTTTTGGGTGTTGGAATAACATAATTTAATCTCTTTAGTACCAGACAAGAGTGCCAAGTCATGACTGATTTTGTTTGTTTTCCCATTAACAACCAAGGTGTTGCCATGGCAATCAGCACCACAGCGTTCGGGGTTTACTTCTACCTGATGTCCAAACTTCACAGCACCACGTCGCTGAGCCTCTTGATGTTGGACATCCAGAGCAAAGCTGGCGAAGAACCCCATGCTGACCTGGCCTGGCTGGCCCTGGCCAGCATGGCGGTCTTCATCACTGGTGAGATCCATTAATCCAGTCAAAGTTACTGAAGCCAACTAATCAGCAGAATGCAAGATTTTATATTTAAATGTTCAGGTCAAAGTGGATATTTCTGACGCAATATCTGAGCTAAATTTGGGTGTCATCTGCAAAGCGTCTAATGTCACAAAAGGAATAAATCAACTTAGACAAAACTTAGGGCAACCACACAGTAAGGAAATATTGATACACTTGAGTATGTGTGTTAAGTGTTTTAAGTTCTCAAAAACATTGATTTGTGTGTATAAACCCCTAACCGCTGTTGTAAAAATAAACGGAAGGCTATGATGTTGGATATTACAGGGATTGTGAGAAATACAAATGCAGATCCCACAGTTCAGATTTTATTCATATGATAGTGTTTTCTTTATACTATGACAGTTTTCTTAAAATGAAATTCGTTTTTAATCGCAATATACCGCCGTGCTTACAGTATTGCAGTATATATAATTGTAACCCCTGCATTTTGATACGTATCGTATCGCCAGATTCTTGACAATGCACAGCCCTATTACACAGGTGATTGTCAAGAGCATATGGATCGTACTACATTAATAATTGTTACTGTGTCCAGGTTTTGCGCTTGGTTGGGGCCCGATCCCATGGCTGGTCATGTCGGAGATTTTCCCAGCCAAAGTGAGGGGGGTAGCCAGCGCTGTCTGCGTCCTCACCAACTGGACTATGGCGTTCATCGTCACTAAAACCTTTCAAGACATGATGGTGAGTGCTCATCAGGACACTATTTGAAGGGTTTTGGTTAAAAATACATTTTGGGACGTTAAATTTTTTTATGGGAGGCCTGATAGGACATGGGTAAAGATATTGTTTTTGGTCATTCACTGTCCATTCAACTTAAAGCTTTTTATTTGCAAATCAGCAAATTATTTGATAATTAATAAATAATAATACAGTCCTGTTGCCTTCTTGTGTGTTTTGGTATGTATTGTGAAACTTTCCGACATCACTGAGACATCCATGTCTTTATAACTGCAAACTCTTTCAGAGTATTCTAACCAGCGCTGGAACCTTCTGGCTCTTCGCCTGTATGTGCATCCTCAACGTCATCTTCACCATCGCCTTCATCCCAGAAACCAAGGGCAAGACACTTGAGCAGATCGAAGCCACTTTCAGAGGGACATCAGGTTCCTGAAGCCCCCCCCTTCTGCTAAGAAAACATCACATGTAAAAAACAAACAAACAACAAAACAAAAAGTGTCAACTGACACTGTGTGGGCATTTTACAAAACCTTTCTATACCTATAAAGCTATGAAGCTTGATTGAAAACTTTCTTATCACACACTAATACAACAGCACTGTAATAACTCTTGAAATTATCTTATCTCTTACAATGTTAATTTTTTGTTCAGACTGTTTCAGGGAGGTGCTGATTCAAATGTGTGATCATTTTGGAGGATGCAAGTTAAGGTGCTGCTGAACTGAGAGGTGTTGCTAATATTTGTCCATCCCATATATATATCAATGAGGTCTGCCTATACTGGTGACTGGTTGTAAATCATCTGTTTCTGCAGGAAGTCTGACCTCCAACATTAAACTATTTAATAATCAGGCCATTAAATACAGTTTTCCGCATGTGAAATCCTTTGAATATGTTCTTGTGCTGAGAAAAAACATCTCTAACCACAACAAAATAAGAAATGGGTTTCAAAATTAGACTAAAACACTCTTTTAAACACTGTTGTAGAGTGACTCCCAGTGAGCAGATTCAGTGCAGTTTTAGTGTCAAAACAGTTGGACTGGATGGGACACTTGAGACTGGTGGAGAGGAACTGGCATCCTCAGTGCTGCTACCTCTAGCAAGACAACTCTACACTGCCCCCTGCAGGTCTCACTGCTGTAGCTCTCCTCTAAATCTGATCTCTGATCAGCAAAGTTTTTCTGCACAGGTTTAAAATTTCCTTTTGTGGGCAGTTTGACAGTTACCCACCTTTATAGAAAGCTATACTAAACTAAACTGAAAATCATGTACATAGTAAAAGTTATATAACACTGGGGTCTTGGATTCTCTACTGTTAAGTAACAAAGGTATACTCCACCCCAAATTGTTCCTTTGAGTGTCAAAAAGAGAAAAGAGGCTGTTAAGCTTGAATTAATATCAGGTATCCATAGTTGTTTCTCAAACCACTGCTGCAGCATATTTCTAATGATCACCGATGTTCCATTTTTAAACCAGTTATGGTTTAAAACACAGGATCTGTCTTAATCCTCACATTTGTTATTTCAGTGGGTTAAACTTTTTCTATACTAACAATATGTTTGATCAAAGATAAGCTGGTACAATGCTATAACAGAGTGTAGGGAACACATAGTTTTTAAAACAGTATTGGTATTCATGTGATTCAGTGCCAATGCATCAGAATTATTTTCTCCTTTTACTAGATGAGAATAATGTCCGGTGTCCTTGCACCTTCTACTCGAAACAAAGTGCGTCTTTGAAGGAATTTTGCAGAAACTTTATTGCACTGATGTTTTGGGAAGTGAGTTTGCTGTTTACACTGACTGTAAATGTAACTGTGCGGTTTACATCATCAGAGAAATGAAGTGAAACTAAACAGATTCTGTCATGCAAAACTATGAACAAATAAAATTACAAACTGTAAAGTATCGTACAAGCAAGATTCTGGGTGTGTTTTTGTAATGTTTTTTTAGTAAACATTTTCACTTGGGGTACTCTTAAACAAAATATTTTAAACATGTCTTATCTGACTTCTACACGCTTCACATAGTTATTATTTCATACTCAAGAAGACGTGACTTCTTTGAAGAAAAAAAATTATCTGACTATTTTTGTAACTCTTTTTTACAGTTCATATGATTTTATGCCCTTCTTTTTTCCTTTTTTACTCATTTGTCTCTCTATTGGAATAAATGACTGTATGTTTGTATTGTTTGTTTGCAATGTGTTCTTTGAAGCTATGAAATAGATATAATTAATTCCACGCTTTATACCCTTTTTCTGCTGGGCTGGCTGGGTGTTTCACTCATAATTTAGTCTGGACAGGATGAAATGATGCTCTTTGTTCCCAATTCTCCGCCATGAATTTCCCAACTTGTGTTCATTATCCCGGTGTAAAACTGAATCATACCATTAACTGTGTTCTTCAATAAAATCCCTGAGCTGTGTGTTATGCAGTAATGATTCAAGGATCTTCAGCTTTATTATTATTTTAACCGCCATGTTATGCACACGGTAGAAAGACATCAGTGCAATCATATTAAAGCAAATACAAAATTCTGGCAGGATGATGTATTTATCTAAAATACATGGATTCAAAAAGATAATCCTTTTAAAAAACTAATTCCAGGTGCCGAATGGTTGCTTGGTGGGATACAATCCAGCTATAAAGAACTGTATGATTTTATGACTTATTAATGTTTATCATTTTTTTTTTTTGTATATATATTTTGGTTTTACAGGTAGCATAAAGGGAACGAAAACTGGAATATCATTATACATACATAAATAACCTTGTATCCTTGTATATATTGAAATTGTCTGTAAAAAGAAACTTTAGATTTTATTCATTACTAATTAAATTACCATCTCTTTAAGGGCTGAAATAGAAAATAGGTTAAAAGTTGTGCAAACATGTACACCTAATATAAAAACCAGCTGCAATATGTCTTTTTGTTCATATGAGATATTAGGCTCATAGCAGGCCATTTTTAAAACATTTGTTTTATTACGATAACATTAGTAAATACAAATTAGGCTGTATTTTGTATTTTATGTATGTTTTTATGAACCTCTCATAAATCCCAGTTTCATTTGTCATTTATAACAACAATTTATTGTTTCTGCGTCTGAACAATAAGATATGTTTTCAAAAAACTTTACTTAAAACTGTATTGTTTGAGAGCCAAAACTGCCCTCAGAGGCATCTTGCCCTAAATGTTCTGTAACTTTTTACATCTTAAACCACCAAATTACAAAATACCTTATAAAGTGACACCCAATTTAAACACATTGTGCAAACTCCAAGAACAGCTGCATTAGTTGGAAACAAATTGTCATAATACATTCATAATACAAAGAGAAAAACACATAAAAAAAACAACGATTTAGGGCATGCGTTTATCACTTTGTAATGCATCTAATTGTTTCTACCTTTCACCTTATCATTTAAATGACCCACTGCCTCCTCATACTTTTCTTGACATTTTAAATTCTGCGTTTGCGCACTAACGCTTATATAATTTTTCAAAATAAAAGCCGTATCAAGAAGATTTTACACCGACGTAACAAATATGATTCTTTTTGCTCTCGGGTTTAATTAGTTACAGTGAAAAGAACACTAAAACATAATACCGACTGTTTTTTTCCCACTATATCTTTTAAAAAATGTACAAAGTTCCCCCCTCTGGAATTATTGTGACAGCTTCCCTGAACGTTTTTCCGGTCCGCGGTCAAAAGTAACGGAAACAGTTCCAGAGCTGCGTGGTGTCACCTCGCCTGTCGTCCGGGCCGCCTGTCTGCCGCCGCTCGGCTCGGAGTCCCGGGGATGCTGCTGCTGCTGCTGCTGCAAGGATGGAGTTGAATCACAAAAACAACAAAGTGTCGGACAGAGTTTGAGACAAAGAGAAGGGGGTTAGCGTTAGTTCTCCAACTCAACTGAAGGCTGGATGGATTGTTTGTTGATAATAACATAGGAGGAAATTAAAACAATCTGGTAGAAAATGAAGCTGCTGAAGCCGAGCTGGGTGAGCCACAACGGTAAGCTTGTGCAGGAATCTGTTGGACCAAGTTGGGCTTTTGTTGTCGGAGGAGGGTGAATTGATAAGGAGGCATGATGGTGGTGGGGTCGACACTTGTTTGACCCGTTTGTCACCTAATAGTCCCTCCCAAACCAGACTGAACTCAACAGCTGAACACACACAGCGGGTGTTTTTGTCATTATCAGTGTTACTCCTCGCTTTTCCATATGTACCAATGTTTGCTAACCGTAGCTAACGTTAGCTAGCTAGTTAGCCCCCCCGGCTAGCTCAGATGCCCTGACGCTAGCTAACTTACCTGCCAGTTGACCCATGTCGAAGTTACTGCCTCAAAGTGACTTGATGTTTGGTGTTTTTGGCGTCCCATACGACATTTTAGTGACGGTGACCAAGCTCGACATGCAGCTGAAAAAGTGTCTCCAAGCTGTCAGTTTGTAAAGTTAACCGTTAGAGAGATGGCCTGAATTTAGGTTGCAGCTAACGACACTGTCATTAGTGTAGTCGTATGTTTCTATGGCGACGTTTTTATCTGACTTAACGGCCCATAACTGGCGACATTTACAGTGGTACGACACGGAGAAAGCAAGCAAATATTGATAATCTGCTGATAAGTGTCTTTAAGTACTAATGCTGGTAGGTTAACACGAGTTACCTTCTTCCTCCAGTGTTCATGTGTCTTCATAACGTCTAGAGAGTCCCTAGAAACACAGGCATGGGTAGATGATGAAGCCAGAAATAAAAACCAAAGCAAAAGCTGCAGTAAAATAATACAATAGGACTGCAATTGTGTTTTATTATCAGTGAATCTGTCCATACTTTACCGTAATATTAATCAAATTACAAATGATAAGTTAATTATGTTATCTATTGAGTGAGACATGCTTTTCCCAAAAGCCAAAGGGACGTCTTCAGATGTGTTATGTCTGACTAACAGTCCAAAAGTCAAAGATACTCAATTGTTAATGATTTAAAACAGAAAAAATGGTCAAATACTCACATTTGAGAAGCTAAAACCAGCAACTTTTCCCCCTCACAAGATGAAATAACATATAGACACACATAAGCAAACACCAAGGGCTTTCATGCTTTGCAAAACCGCTTATTATAATTAAAAGAAATTAGTTTCTAAAGCCTCAATCTGCAATGTATGCTGCTTGTTGTCTCTGCATTGTAACATCTGATCATGATCTGTGTTTTGTTTGACACCTCTAATGTTGCAACACTATTTGTTAGACCTACGTAATATACACAGGGTAAATATAAGTTAGTGGTTTGATTTTTATTTATTTATTTATTTATTGGTATATTGTGTACTTTAACTGTACTTTATGAAGAGAGAGTCGGAAAAATGCTTGACAGCATGTCGATTTAATCCACAGTCACTAACAAAACCATGAAAGAAAGAACACTGTCAGATCTCGTCTTGCTCTGATTTAGCTGTGGAAAAATCACAGAGAAGTTCAGGAATTTTCCAGAAGGCCAACAATATGAAGCCTGGTTTAAAACCACGGATGTCACTGTGATATTCCCGTGTTGAAATGTGTCCCATATAATGTTTCCCAACAACTACTTTCTTTCTTCTGTTCTGCAAAATCACTGTATAGTATCTGTTAGTCTGTGTCTGTGCATCTAGGATTTGATAAATGTCATTAAATGTTGACTTGTGTGTCTCACAGGCAAACCCATATTTTCTGTTGACATCCACCCTGATGGGACAAAGTTTGCAACCGGTGGACAGGGTAAGACCAGCTGTATTGTATCGCTTACTGCCTCTAGCATCGAACCTCTTTCACTGTTAAGATGTTGTGCTTGATGAAGTTCTCGGCTGATGAGACAGTACTAAATGTTCTCCTGCAGCCTCAGACTTCCTCGTCCGTCTCTACTTGTTTGGGGATTTCAGATTAAAACACCAAGATGTCTTAATCGTTGCATTTTTATTTATTTATTTTTTTTTTTATGTATGTATTTCAGGAGAGGATTCTGGCAAGGTGATGATTTGGAACATGGCGCCAGTCCTCCGAGAGGATGACGAGAAGAATGAGAATATTCCCAAAATGCTTTGCCAGATGGACAATCACTTAGGTAACCAGCCATGTTGATTCAGATTAGCCTGTTGAATGTAGAAATGGTTACGTGGTCAATGTAGCCATGCGTAAATGGAGGACCAGTTGGATTCTGATCAGGTAGTCGCTGGTTTGAATCTTTTCCCACATTTTTGTTCTCCACGGAAAACTAATACTGCTCATGTAATAGTGTTCCCTAGAGAAAAAGATTAAAATAACTTCATATTTCCTGCACTACTGCTGAGAAAAACACAGTGCTGTAGTGTGAAAGGACCTAATAAATGTACTAGCAGTCAGATGTAATAATAGGAATGTCTTGCACTGCAGGTATTAATGCCCAGCATAACACACAGCCTCCTCAGCACAAATCCATACACGTTTTATTTAGAACTGGAGTTAGCAAACAAGTGTTTGTTTGTCTCTGCAGCGTGTGTGAACTGTGTGCGCTGGTCCAACAATGGGTTGTACCTGGCATCAGGAGGAGACGACAAGCTGGTCATGGTGTGGAAGAGAGCTGCGTATGTATACACACACACACACACACACAAACTCAAACTGTGCAAATACGGATGGCGATCTTTTTCGATCAGTTCTTTTTTTGACCACAGAAAGTTTTCTATATTGAAAAGAAAGCTGGTGGTTTGAGCTGTTTGGTTTTGACCACGTGTGTGTTTTTTTTTGTTTGTTTTTTGGTAGATTCATCGGCCCAAGCACGGTTTTCGGGTCAAGCAGTAAGCTGGCCAACGTGGAGCAGTGGAGGTGTGTCACAATCCTGAGGAACCACACTGGAGGTAAGACGCACAAAAAAACATTTAAATGCACATTTATACGCATCAGAAACCTCCGACGTGCACACTAATACCTCAACCCACTCATAGAAAGAGGGCTCCATAGTGCTGCTTGAGGTCCAAAACGCCACAGGGAACCTTTGAGGGATGAGGCAGGGATTTCAGTGTGTGTGTGTTTTTTTTTGTTTGCAGATGTGATGGACGTGGCGTGGTCTCCTCATGACGTGTGGCTGGCCTCCTGCAGCGTGGACAACACTATTGTCATCTGGAACGCTCGCAAGTTTCCAGGTAGGAGACACCAAAACCAGAGCTCACCCTTTTTGTAGCATCGCAGCTGGGGAAAAAAATGGATACACGCTAGTCTAGAATTAAAAGTCACTACATTTTAAAAGGTATCATTTGCAAAAATAGAACACCATAAACATTTTTCACAGTTTCACCTGACTGTGTGTTGTTTCATTCATCATAAGCAGAATTTAAAGGATACCACTCTGTGTTGTTTGTATGGTAAATATGACACTACAGTGAGCAACCGCTTAGTGTAGCATAAAGACTGCTACCAGATGAAGTTAAACAATACTTATAATACTAATACACACAAAATACTGAAAACCCTGTATTGCATACTGTATTGTAATTTATATTGCAACAGGTCTGCAACTAAATAAATGTAAATATTCAGTCTACTATCAAAGACAATCAAAGCACATCCACATATTTGAAAAGCTAGAATTTTTGTTTAGAAGTTTAGCTTGAAATGATTAATTAATACTAATTGTATTTCTTAAAAGTGAGCCCATAACACTGTCTTCATTATTACTAACACCATTCAGTATAACCTGCTGATAGAGCATGAAGACATTTCCCTCTTGTCGGCTCATCATCCGTCTCTCTGTCTCTCCAGAGATGGTGACTTGTCTGCGAGGACACACTGGGTTGGTGAAAGGTCTGACGTGGGATCCAGTGGGGAAGTACATTGCCTCCCAGGCCGACGACCACAGCCTCAAAGTGTGGAGGACAGTGGACTGGCAGATGGATGCCAACATCACCAAACCCTTCAGCGAGGTACAGAAACACTGTTGCTGTTGGCTGTGTTTGTTGATGCTGTGAGAGTAGGCAGTTGACATTGTAATGGCTGTATTACAGGGAAACATCTGCTTACGTTTTCACTCATTTATTCAGGTTTTTCGTTGGATCTGTCATATGTCTGTATATTCTCCTGCCAGTTCTGCCACATTTCACCAGTCAGGGTTTGAATCATTTTCTTTTCTTGTCTTTTTCGGTGTCTCAGTGTGGCGGGACGACCCACGTCCTGCGTCTGTCCTGGTCTCCAGATGGTCAGTATCTGGTGTCAGCTCACGCCATGAACAATTCCGGTCCCACCGCTCAGATCGTGGAGAGAGACGGCTGGAAGACTAATATGGACTTTGTGGGCCACCGTAAAGCGGTCACTGTGGTGGTAAGGAAGTTTTAGCCACATGTTCACCGTGCCTTTTACTCACAATCTATCTGTGTACTGATACAGATCTGGTTTCTTTCTCCGTAGAAATTCAACCCAAAGATCTTTAAGAAGAAGCAGAAGAACGGCAGCTCTCCAAAACCAGGCTGTCCGTACTGCTGCTGCGCTGTCGGCAGCAAAGACCGATCACTCTCCGTCTGGGTCCGTTTGTTTAAAAAGTTTTGTTTGTTTATATAGAAAACAGTAATACATACGTTAATTCCAGTGATGAGAGTTCCTCAGTCAAGTTGCAGATTTTCACGGATCAACTCCTGTTTAAACAGATGTGAGAAGCAGCTACTTCTCCTCCTCTACCGTTAAGCTGACAGCGCTATCAGCAGCCGGCAGGAGAGACGCTCCGTGCTGCACTGAAACACTGCCCGCTGCTGCACAGCATGCTGTTCGCTTGTTTATTCAAAGTGTATTAATATTGAACAAGTCACGTGTCCAAATTGCACCAAACTCCACATTACACTGACCTTGGGTTCCCAAAAATACACCTGCCAAGTGTCAATCAGATGAACACACACACACTCATACATACTGACAGACAGAGACCTCCTGTCACTGGAGGTAAAACCAAACCTTTGCATAATAAAAGTTTCCATTTGAATCATCTTAGGCAAACTATCTTATAGGTCACACAATATGAGGCTGTTTAATGTGCTATTAATGAATATATATACTTATTTGGCATATTTCCCACTGGACATTTTGGCCGTTGATATTTTCATCTACGTGTAATACTGACTAAAAGCCTGCATATGTCAGCAAACCCTGGAAGGGATCCTGACAATACTAATGTTGCCTTTCCGTCTGTTTCTCTTCCTCAGCTGACCTCTCTGAAGCGCCCTCTAGTGGTCATCCACGATCTGTTTGATAAATCAATTATGGACATTTCCTGGTGAGTGTTAGATGGGTGTTGTGACACAGTTGGCAACTGGGAGAAGGCTGACGGCCAAACTGTATCCAGTCCTATTCCATACTCTATTATCTATGGTTTGAGACTAAGGAACAGGATTATATGGCATCACTGGTACACCCTCCACATGTCTGAGTTTTCTGTGTGTGTCTCAGGACTTTGACAGGTCTGGGGATGTTGGTGTGTTCGATGGATGGCACTGTAGCCTACCTGGACTTCTCACTTGATGAACTGGGAGATCCGCTAAGTGAGGAGGAGAAGGTTAGACATCATGCAATCACATCTGACAATAAAATACTGAACAGAAAATTAGCTATTTAACTCAATAAACCAAACAAACAAATAAATGACTTAGGCTTAAACTAGATCCTGTTTGCATTCTTTCCTCAGCATCATTAATCTCAAGTGTTTCCCCTCTAATACTAGTTCCCAACCAGTATGTTGTGATAATTTCTTACCAGTTCTTAACTGGTATGAACACCAGAGGACAAGACAGGACAAGACTGCTTATAATACAAGTTCTTTCTTTCTTTATTTGGTTTTTATTTGGCTGTTGGTTTTCCTTCTATCATTCTATTAAGAACCCAAATCAAACATGTTATCTCTATTCCTCTGACAAACAGAACAGCATCCATCAGAACATCTACGGTAAGAGTCTGGCTATAACCAGCACCGAGGCTCAGCTTTCCACCACCATCATCGAGAACCCTGAGATGCTCAAATACCAGCAGGAGCGACAGAACTCGGGCCAGGCCATCTCAGGACCGGGCTGTGCCGGGCCTGAATCTTCAGCCCCCAAACTCAACAGTGTGATGAACGGAGAGTCTCTGGAGGACATCAGGAAGGTGGGAACGTCTTAAAGTTGAACTGCTGTCGGTTTGGTTCAGGAAAAGCAGAGTTCTGTTTAATAATGATATGAATCATAATTTGTTCATTCATGTGTGAATTTTATACACGTATCTGCTCTTAAAATCACTTACTTAATTACTTAATACGCTTCTATGATAAATGCAAGCTAACAGTTTTAGTTAATAAAGGGATTTTCTTGCCAGCATAATAATAAGTCACACAACTTAGTTTCAGACAAAATGCATTCATGTTGGAAAGAGAATATGAAGAAACAGTAACTGAATATATTTACACATTTAGACAGTATGTAGTGATGGCTATCCAAATATATGTGAATGGAGATTCAGATATCAGTGATGTATTAGATATTATGTATGTATATGTATGTTTTATGAGTTCCAGAGCTCCATTTATAAAAGCTGTCAAAACAATTATATTTTTGGAGCTTGATGTTTTATTTTGTCGTCTTGCAGAACCTTCTGAAGAAGCAGGTGGAGACGAGAACCGCAGATGGCAGAAGACGAATCACACCGCTCTGTATCGCTCAGCTGGACACTGGGTAAGAAAACATGAAACCGGACTGTCTGGCTTTCATTGGTGGACAATCAGTAAATCCACCACACATATTAGACGCACCCAACATAAAAAAAAGGTTAATTGTTAGTGCCATACATTTGTGTGCTGTCTTTTGTCAGACACCTCCCCTTGTGTGCCACCTACAATATGTATGGTGTATTTGAAGTGTTTTTGCTTAATAAACCATTTGTGAGGTTAACTAAGATCTATGACAAATCCAACTTGGTCTAACTTGCTGGGAGCTAAAACTACTACTGGCAGAGCTCTTAGGGTCTTTTTAGCTATTTTTAGAGGGTCACACCTCTCCTGCACAACAAGGTAACAGCACAACAGGTCCGATATTGAGTCAAGGATAATTAGACCAGATCTAAAACATCAACAGCTCCAAACAGAGAGAGACACACCAGCACTGGCAGCAGCACCACCAGTTAATGGGCAGCAAAGGTGGAAAATAGCAGCAATACATGTCATTTTTCCTGAACTTAACAGTTCACTCTCTCCCTCCAAAAACACATTTTTCTCCTGACGACGAAAATGATGATGACTCACCACGTGATTAGAGCTGACAGAGATGGATCGGCCAGGGTATTAGACATTGTTGCGTGTATATTGACACACAGACCCCAGACCAGATCCTACCACATCTGATAAGTCTGAATATCATTTGGACCTGACCTGACTGGGGTTGTAGAACCTCAATTAGTTACCAGGAGGTCAAGAACTCTACTTGAGTCAAAGTGACCCCCGACTCATGTTCCTAGCAGTAGTAGCCGTAGCACTAGTAGTGATAGTCATATAAACACAGATCGCTGTCTCTCTTTCTCTGCAGGGATTTCTCTCCAGCTCTGTTCAACAGCGCTCCCATCCTGCCCTCGGGCTCCTCCATGTCCAACCAGCTCACCTCCCAGCTCAGCTCCGATTCCAGCCCAGGACAGGCCTCTTCTCTGGGACTGAGGCCCAGCCACGACCCAATGCTCACCTCGCCTCCAGCCAACAGCATCGCCAAAGGCCTGGAGGACAACAAGGACGGGTACGAGCTGAGAGCAAGCTTTTACTTTTCACTCCTACCCTCTCTGAGATTTGACTCTTTTTCTGTAATTTTCTATCTGTGAATGTTTACTTCCTGACCAGGATTCTCACTCCTAACTCTGTCACTCCCTCTGTCCTCCTCTTCTTTGTTTTTTAGCCTTCGTTTATATTGGCCTTGATCTCCTCATTCCCTCCTTCTCATTTTCTGGTTTCCTTATATTTCAGTGTGAAGCCGTGTCTGCTCCTCACTTCTGCCTCCAAGATCGAGCCAATGAAAGCTCTGGACTCCAGGTTCACAGAGAGGTCAAAGGCCACACCAGGGGTCACAGCCGTCATCTCCTCCATCGCTGGACTCACACCACTAGACAGGTGATTGACTCAGTATAAGTGGAGTTATTGGGTAGAGGTGGACCAAAACTCAAAAAGAGAACGAACTGTAAAAAAAAAATGTATTTTTCTGTTGGTCCGGCAGGCCAAAAGATGGCATCTCTGCCCTAAAAGACATAAAATCCAAAGAAGACACCAGCAGCGACAGCGAGGACAAGATGGCCACCATAAACAAAAACCTGTCGTTCAGCAAGAGGAAGCCCGAGCAGATGGATGGAGGAGAGGTGGTGGAGAAGAGGAAGAAGGGACGGCCCAGGAAAGACAAGATGGCTGCTCCCATCGCCCAACCCTTCACTCAGGTAGAGAGATGGAGGGAAAAGATGAATTTATGTCAGCCTCAATAATCCCGTACATCATTGAATCCTAAGAGATCAACTCATTCCTTTCTAAAAAAACATTAACAGATTATTGACTCTGTTTTAATGGAAAGTCAGTCAAAGCCTTATTAATTTAATATTTTTGAAATCAGAAATATTTCGCAACTAACAGTTTTTTTTAAAACCAAAATAGCAAGTAGAATGGAAAGGTTCTAGTAAAAGCTCCTTTTGTGCAGATGTCCTTGGAATAGATGTACATAGCACCAGAGAGAGAAAAGTGCATGGTTTTTCTTCCTCCTCTTCCTGTCAGATAACTCCTCCAGCAGAGCGGGAGCCCAGCAGGGTGGCAGCTCCTCCAGCTCCTGTAGCTGCTCTCAAACTACCAACGCCAAGTATAAAGAAAGCCTTCAGTCTGCAGGTAACAAACACACTGTGACTTTGACTGTGTGTGTGTGTGTGTGTGTGTGTTTGTTCTTCTGTGAATCCTTCGTGGTAGATTCAACATGTGTTATTGCCAGGAATTTATTCTTAGACCAGAACCACCTATTATGTACGGTTTGTTTTACTCACCTTAAATCATATCCATATTCCCCTAGAAAGTAGGAGGTAGACAGTAACAAAGTCTAATTGTTTTTAAACCAAAGCAATTACTTATTTGTTTTGGGGTTCTTCATATTTTAACTGGCAGGATGGTGTGTTTGCAACCAATATGAAGTGACATATTTGGCATTTTATATTTCTGCTTGAACAATTACAAATTCCAAACTGAAGTTGCAATGATGTTACTGGACATAACAGTCCAGTGCATACGATTTAGGAGGATCTGTTGGCAGAAATAGAATATAATATTCATAGGTATGTTTTCATTAGTGTATTGTAACCTGAAAATAAGAATCGTTGTGTTTCTGTTACCTTAGATTGAGCCATTTTTATCTACAGTGGAAGGCCGCCATGTTGAAGCACCATATTTCTACAGTAACCACAGAACAGACGAACCAAACACTGGCTCTAGTTGAACTAGAATTTTGTGGCCACAAAAGTTTCTCCTTGCGCTTGGTTGAGGCGAGGGGTTTCAGTTTGTTGCGATCAGTAAACACCACTGTTAGTATGTAGTCCACTATGTTTAATGCACTATTCTGCTCTTAATCACCCTCTATCGGTGACAGCATCACCAAAACGGATCTGTTCATGAAAGTCTCCTTTCTACGCACAATGTTCCTATCTAAAGTTTGTTTAGATAGCAGTTTAACATTATGAACATTATTGTTAGGATATGACTGTTTCTTACATACCCGTTGGACAATGTGTCTGTGTGTAGGTGAGCATGGAGCCGTCGGTGTTCCTGGAGGTGGAGAACGAGGTGTCTGTGGTCGCAGGTTCGAAGCTCAGCCAGCTGCGATGCTCCAGAGACGGACGAGACTGGAACACACTGCTGCCCAGCTCAGTGGTCACTGCGGCAGGGAGCAGGTAGGAGGCTCCGCTGATGTCTCGTGTTGTACTGTAAATAAAATAGATACAGCTTGTCTTTATGCTTTAGTTGTTTCACTTGCACCATTGTGGAAAAGTATTTTTCATATGATAAACCCATCATTCAGATTGTATAAACACATTAATGAACAACACTAAATCAGTTTTTGCTCTTCCTACCCCTCAGTGATGTCCTTGCAGTCGCCTGTCAGGACAGGATGTTGTCAGTGTTCTCTTCCTGTGGGCGGCGGCTCCTTCCAGCCATCCAGCTGGCCACACCTGTCTCAGCTGTGCACTGCTCCTCACACTTCGTCATGGTTCTGACTGCTGGTGCAACGCTGTCCGTCTGGTCAGTGCTCATATATTCTGTCAGAAATGTTTTTCTAGATTTAATTTGTATTAATTAGGGATGTTTTTTTAGCATGTCACCCGTTTAAACTAATTTAAGAACATATTTTAAAGGAAGTGTGGTACAAATGCTGGTTCATACTTAAATTGCAGAGATATATTTAAAGAAATATTGATTTATATAGCATATTGTTGACAGATTTGTGTACCAGCTGATAGATTGGCCGTTTCAGTCAAGGGTTTTTATGTTTTTATGAACTATACAAAAGCATTAATGAGTTTGCTGGTGTTTGTGATAAAAACAGTTTGTTCATTTGTTATCCGTCTGTGTTCAGGGATGTTCAGAAACAGAAGGCTCTGGTGAAGAACGAGTCTCTACTGACCATTTTATCTGGTGAGACACTGCAGCATGTTCCTGCTCCTCCTAAAATGAATGAATTTGGAAAGAAAACAAATTAGTCTATTCCTCAAATTTTTAACAATTTTATAAAAAACATTCAACACATGATAATCCATAAGTGTTTATTTTGAAGACTGAGATTTTCTATGAAGATGATGTAAAACCACACTGTATTGACTTAGGCAACTATTTATATCAGTGAGTCTGGAGAATCCAGTCGTGCTATTCTCCCTAAAAGCCTTTTGTTTGTGCCTTTAGGTGCTGACACTACAGTATCTCAGTCTCTGCTGACTCAGCAGGGAGTTCCAGTCATTGGACTGTCCAATGGGAAGTCTTACTGCTTCAGCTCCTCACTGGAGACATGGTGAGAAAGAGTGGAGACGCAGCACGAGGCAGAAACACATTGCTGCCTAAAACAGCTGCTACTAATAATCCAGATCATGATTTCTAATATAAACTTTTTCTGTGTCTCTCTCAGGACTCTGATAGCCGATAAAGGAGACTCTCTCGTCCAGTGTGCTGACTTCAGGAGCTGCTTATCTACCCACGATGCACCTGCATCCTCAGGGCCGTTGGCAGTCATGCAGGGACGCAATCTCAAGTATGACATTAATATTAAATCTCCCATTCTTAACACCAGCGTCTTCCTCCAGATAAAATGTCATAAAGAAGTGAATTTAAAAAATCTGTCTGGTCCCTGCAGTGCTGGTCGTCTGGCGTCCCGCCTCTCGTCCACCCCTCACCACCTGCAGCAGAGCATGACGCTGGCCTTCCTGGAGAATCAGCTGGCATCTGCTCTGACTCTGCAGTCAGCGCAGGAGTATCGCTACTGGCTGCTCATCTACGCCCGTTTCCTCGTCAACGAAGGTACCGGACTGCCACTGTCTAAAGTTTTCACACTTTCTAGAGACTGACAGGGGTATTAAAAAAACCCACAACAAACCAGTTGGATGCTGAGACTAAATGTGTGTGTGTCTGTCTGTCTGTCTGTCTGTCTGTCTGTCTGTTCGTTCGTTCCCTCCAGGCTCAGAGTATCGTCTCAGAGAACTCTGTAAGGAGCTGCTGGGTCCAGTCCACAAATCTGCGTCTACAGCCTGGGAGCCCACCACTCTGGTATGACACTCTACCATGTGCTGGTTGAATTAAAGGCCAATGGTTATTCCTGTTAAACTCTCGTATATGTATGTTCATAAATGCACCTGTACTCCCCAATCTAGTTTTTTGGCCTGATCCAATCCTTTAATATCGCTTGTCTGCTGATACCGAGTCCCAGCTAATGCTTATATTTACCTTAATTAGGGACCGAGCCAGCAAC
>NW_023339718.1:21297232-21305648 GCF_004916995.1 Morone saxatilis
ATCCATAACTTTGACAAGCGACTTGAGGTCCTGCTTCATTCTTACACCTGCTGCAAAAACTGCTGACACATATTAGTCCTTCATCCTCCCTGCATCTAATTATTTTCAAACTGATTACATTTCACTGGTACATCATATTGTGGACACTGTAGTCCTGTTTTGACCAGTTAATGAGTTAGCCATAGCTAGCTTTGGCACTGCGTTTCAAACATGTTTCTAACTATTTGTTTTCATTGATTTCTGTGTTCAGGGTCTACGTAAGCGGGAGTTGCTGCGGGAGGTTTTACCCGTCATTGTTGAGAACCTGCGATTCCAGAGACTGTTCACTGAATACCAGGACCAGCTGGAGCTGCTGCGCAACAAATAACACACACACTGCTATACACAGACATGCACAGACTGACACAAACACACACTTGGACTCATCATGAAACCAGTTTGGTTCGTCCCGGCTCCGCTCGGTTCCGGTAAACTCTTGACTGCTTTCCTCCACTTGGGAATCTTGAAACGCTGTTCTGGCTGGAAAAAGCGGAGTGTTTTGTGAGAACTTTAATAAGAGCCAGTTCACAGCCTTTCAAGCGCTGGGACTTTTCAGTGCTGTTGCTCACTGGGGAGAAGTGGGTGCTTAGTGTTTTTTTTTTTTTTTTTAATCACGATTTCAATTTGAACTTTTCGTCTTTTGTCTTTTTTTCCTGCTTAATGTGTTTTTTCCTGACCTATGCACCTCTCTCCTGCACTCCTAATCATGAACTTAAAAAGATTAACTTAAGAGAGACTGTGATAGATAGGTTGCAGGTTTGATCCCTGCCACATGCAGTATCAGCAGCTGTGTGTCCTGTCGCTCTCAAGGCTGTTTCCCTCCTCAGAGAGAGAGAGAGAGCAGAGGTGAGACACTCATACAAGAAACGAATCAGAATGGATGTAAAGGAGCAATATGCTTGTACCAAAGTGATGCCTTTAATTGTAGAAATAACCACACACCTGTATCTGCAAGGAAATGAAGGGCATCCAGACAAAGGTTCAACCGGGTTTTAGAGGCTGATATTTCTTGACTCAATCTGCCAATAGGTGAAGTTTTGAGTATATTGGCTTGCTAATACCAAAATGTAAAGTCACAGCGAAAAAAGATTTATTACATTTAGATCATCGCTGGAAATCAAATTTACATAATGAAATACAGGATGGACTTCTGGGAAACGGAGTCAGACGGGATCTCAGATATTTAAGTGAAGAAAAAAAGTTTGCCTTTAGTCACTTTGTAGCTGATTCTAACCACACACAAGTCAAAGAGCACTTAAAGCAACTCAGAGGTGAGAAGATGTAACGGAAGCACAACAGCTCAATTTGTATTGTGACACAATTTAAGTAAAAAACAAACTGGCAATTCAATCTGATTGTTGTGGCAACGCAGGAATCTCTTGTAGATGTGTGGTAGTGTGGATTAATCACATCTTTGATCTGCAACTGTTTCAGACATCAGTGCAAGCTGTCGATGCTAGACGGCATTTTTAAACAACAGTTTGAAGTCATGTCACCAAGTGTTCTACACAACACATCCATTTTTTTACCTAAACTTCGTCATCGCCTCTAAAATCAAGATAATCAAATAACTTGCCAACTAAGGAACATACTGAGTGTGCTTAATAAGTCACATTTATAATGTGCTGGATGAGTGGATTTAGAACCAAACTCGGTTTTCAGGCAGATCTTAACCTTTATCATGACAACTCAGATTATATCATATTTACTGTAGACCTTATTGTTGCATCCTCCTGCCTGTCTGTCTGCAGGTGTTTAGCAAGAGAACACAGACAGACAGGAAAACAGAATTATGTTCTTCTACATACACAAAACCTGAACATTTAGTCCTCTGATCTGCAGGTTTTTCTGACACTTTTTGAACTTCTTTTACTATAAACTAATGCCACAGTCACATTCAAACTAATTGATTGTAAATACCAGTAGCTGTTTAAGGACAATGTGCTGTCAGCTTTCCTGAGCTCCTGTATGTCATACTCATCAAATGTTCAAGGTATATATGTGTATGAAACAGGCCTCTGAGGTAATCAAAGACACAGTTTTTTATGTGTTATAGTTTCACAGACACTATCAACTCTGCTCACTACATCCAGTGCAGCTTATTACTCATTCAATCCAACAAAAATGGTTTGTCAGCTGTCTGTGATTGTAGGATCGTCTTATTGTTCTCGAAATTGTGTGAAAGTTTCATCAGATCAGGTTGTGATCAGAGAGGGCCAGTGGAGATATATATATATATATATATATATATATATATATATATATAGTAGTTACTAGTCATATATTAGCTATAGTCAGTATAGCTATAGAGTACTATATGATATAATATATAATATATATATTATATTTTTATATATATATATATATATATATATATATATAATATATAATTTGGTCTGTTTCACTTATTTTCTTGTTTGTAAATAACCACATTATCTTTACTTTATATCTGTTGCCAGGCAAAAAGAACTCCAAAAACAACAGTTTTTCAGGACTGAGAGGGGAAACGTTTTTGTCTGACATCCATTAACTTGACATTTGAACAGGTTTAAAGGCCTAAAGGTCATGAAACCCAACACCTCAATGAACATCAAGAAAAAGTATTTCTTTAGCCTTTCTGTCTACAGCAGCAGTAATGCACTCCTCTGCCAATCCAGTGTGTGTATATAAATGGAGAGTTTGAGCTTAGAAAGCTTGTTTACTGCTGTAATTCACTGCACAGTGTGGAGAGCAGGGCTGAGGCGGACACACGCAAGTCCAGAGGAAGAATTAATCCTCTTTCTTTACTAATCTGTACAGAGTTTATTTCTGTTTTATTTCTTTCTATTTTGTTTGTTTGGGTTTTTTTTTTCCGCTGTTAGTCATTTTTAAATGTTTGTACGAGGCAATTTTTGTTTCCATTTTCTATAAGAAAAAAGAAAAAAATGAGTGGAGACAAGCTGAAATTTTGCTTTTGAAGAAAGTGAAAAATAAACAAATGAGAAGTAATTTCCTGTCTTCACTCTGTGTGTGTGTGTGTGTGTGTGTGTGAGTGAGAGTGAGTGAGAAAAGTTGCTGGTCGAATGCCTTGTTCAAGAGAATATTGTTTAGTAAAGAATGTATTACCTAACAAACAAATGTTGTTATTTAAGCAACACAAAGAGGATCTTTGTGGAACACAAATCACATTGTATAAAAGGGAAAAAGCAAAAGATACAGAACTAAATATCAAATGCTAGAAGTCTGCACAAGTTTTAAACAGACTGAAACCTGCCCCATACCCGTGTCTGTAAGACTTGATCATTTCCAAGGAACGTATCACACACACACACACACAAACACACAATGTGTTAATGTTTGTCACCTACAGGCATGGAGCAATTTCCTGACCTCAGCGGCTGAAACTGAGAGGTGCCGAGTTCATTTGCTGGCTTCCTCATACACCCCTCAGAGATAAAAACAACATGTTCTCTACAGGTTTTTCAAACTGTCTTTAGGCAGTTTAGATGTTTAGAATGAGCTGATCTGTTGAATATATCGTCATTTTTACCAGCTAAAATGGATATTTGTTCTCTTAAACTGCACCGTGCTACCTGGACAGTGATCAACCTCCTCTGTGTGTTTTCTCATGGTGAGTTTCTCAACAAACATTTCTCAGTGAAAGCCACATATTGCATTTAGCTGTTTTTTTAAATGTTAAACTTCATGGTTCCTTATCCATGAAGGGATTAATCTAAAATCTAGATTAAAGTTGTTTTTAATCTAGAATTTAAATGACCTTTCTCAGATATTTACTGGAGTAGATTTATCGATTAATCTTGAATTAACTGGACTGAAGGAGGTTCAGAGTTATTTCAGGTCTTAAATTGAGCTTCTAAAAGGGGCATGTCTAATTATTTTTATTATTGTTATTGTTGTATGTTATGTTACCTGTAGTTTTGATATTTCCCTTCGGGTTGTTTAAAGCATTTAATTCTTTGCAAATTGTTCTTCAATCCACCGAGATGCAACACAGCGCCACAGGAAGTCATTCCTACCTGTGGCCATCAAACTGGTGCCTGTAATGTTCTCTGGTTAATGTTAATGTGCAATATTATGTCCTATTCTGTCACTAATACTGCAGTCTTTTAAGGATGTCATAATATAATTATTCTCAATGTCGTGTGAGCACCTCGAGCATCTGTAACAAACAAATTTTTTCAAAAGTATTTCTGATTCTGATTCTGAATTCAGCAGTTAGACATAGGCTTTTACTGATCCATTCAAACTTTTGTGTGCACTCAAAGGTCAGTGCCATGTACAAATACAAAAAAAACTTTTAAGTATTTTACAAGAAAATAGAAATAAGAAATAATATGCATTTTTAAAAAAGAAAAAAAAAAGAAAATATTCATAATTTAGACCTATCTGGTTTAACTTCAGGAAAAAGTAGAATCATCAGGTTTTGTTTTGATGTCATTCCTGTTGTTTTCTGTGTTGTGTGTGTGTGTGTGTGTGTTAGAAGTGACGGTAAGGTACTTTGATCTGAAGCTGTGTGAAGAGGATAAGCAAGTGTGTGTCACTGACCTCAGAGACTGTGGCCCTCGACCTCCTTCATCTGTACTGAGTGAGTACACACACAGAACAGTCAGATATCTTGTTTTACCTTGTCTTTTACTGGTTCCTCCTATTTTGCTTTGATTAAGTTTGACCTAAATTCAAACCAATTGTTAAAAATAGGTATTGACTTATTTGTAAACTCACTAATTTTGTAGTTACTCTATAGCATCCCCAAAGTCCACAGATTTTCTTCAAACTCATTGTTGTTCTTTTGAAATTCAACACATTTCCCCCTATTTTGTATCCATATACAGGGTAATTTACCTTTAATAAGACAAAATAAGGTTAAACCAGGTATAAACATGTATAATGATCAAACATGCTTATGCTGGGTAGGAATTGGTTTAATAATTTTAAAATATCTATCAGTTGTTCTGGGCGAGTTTGCAAAAGTATAATATGTAGTTCTAACACAGTACCTGGAAGTAAAACTTCTTTGTGAATAACGAGTTGATGTGATTATAGGAGTACAACGCAGGAAGCTATCACTAACTTGTTGACTAAGACAGCACATAGGTACAATGTACTTTAACTGCAAGTCACAATAACAATAATAACAATCGGAAATCTTATAATTGCAATTTCTCAAATACTATCTGTCCAGCTTTGATGAGACACATGGGAATTGTACATTATGGTAGAGTTCTGGCTTACAGAAAAAGTTACATTTAGGTGCGACAATATAAGAGAATAGGTTTTAAGGCCTTAACTGCGACACCATTTTTCAGATTTTAATAAAATGTTGGCTTATGTGTACCGTATGTTGTTGAAAGTGGTTTCTCCTGTTGTTTTCCTGCAGAGACCCTGAACATGTCCTGTTACTACCAGATATCATACAGATCCATGACTTGTGAGTGGAGTGAGGAGGCAAAAGGCCACACCGAGTCTGATGTCTCGCTCATCTTCAGGAGGTAAACACTGACAAAACTGTGATGGCTTACTACTGAAATATTTTTTTTTTAAGTTGTACTCCAGATATAGGTTCTACGTATGAAGCTACATATACTATACTAACTTTAACCAAGAGCTAATTATTTCATATTTCTGAAATGTAGCCAGTCAGTGCTGCTTTTTCTTTGTATCAGATGTAATATTGAAAACTAATTTATCTCTCTTTTGATTTCCCTCCTTTCTTTTTTAGAAGGGATAAAATCTTCTCCTGTCCGGCAGTCTTCAACCCATTAGCTGTCCTAAGTGTCACAGCAAGGATAAAAAACTACATGACGGGGACTGAGATCTGGTCCCAACCTCATACTGTGGTTTTTTATGATGCAGGTTAGTGTCCCAGACATTTGATCACTCCACTACACAGTAATAATTGTAATGCCAGTTAACTGTTGTCTTCCTCTGCTGTTTCCAATCTGAATTTTCCAGAAAATATGAGATAATTAACAAATCAATCCACAGACTGATTGCTAACATGAAATTATAATAAAGTAGCTGAATTATCTTCTCTTCATCCATTTTCCTTTCCTCAGTCAAACCCTCTCCGCCTGTATTAACAGTACTTGGCTTCACTGCAGACTCTGTTGATGTGTTTTGGATGAGCAGCAGTGACGGCAGTTGTCAACTTCGCTACAGAGTCAACCACACTAACATATGGTCCCAGGTTAGCATCAAACACTTTTTGTTACGAAGGAGAACATTATACATTGTACATTAACCACCTAGAGGTTTTTCCTCCCCTTAGCTACTGTATACATGAGCTGCAAGCATATTTTTCACATTTTATTTGTGACAGGCTCATGCTGTATGGCCCTTTAACCCTAAAATAAAATAAAATTTATAGGGATCAGCTTGTCCCCACAATGTGATTGAGTGAACAAGTTTGAGTCCCCACAACACCATTTGTACAAGAACACAAACATTGCTATATTTAAAAGTCCATGTCTTAACTGTTTGTTTTTATAAATTTGGAAGTACTTATTGAGGTTTTGTTCTTTATCCCTTTCTTTCAGTGTTGCCCTTGTTTGGGGGAGCCCTCAAATCAAAATGCATTGATGAGTTGTTTGTCTGGAGTACCTTTAGTTTTTGTTTTTGTCACCAGGCTTCAGACTCTATCCCTGCACATCGAGGTCAGGTACTGAACCACACAATCAAAGACCTCCTGCCGTTCACCGACTACATAGCTGCTGTGGCCTGCAGAGAGTCTAACATCTGGAGTGACTGGAGCTCTGACGTCAGTGTGAGGACACTGGAGAGGGGTAACAGTTTACATTCAAACAGAGATCAAAGTTAAAGAATAAACCATTGACATTCAAGTTTTAATTTTGTACTTTTTCTTTGCCAGTACCCTCCAAGTCTCCAGAGGTGTGTTACAGAGTGGAGAGAACAGACCCTGGTGGATCTTTACTCCTTCATCTCATGTGGAAGGTACATCGGAAATACTTGGACTAGTCATGTATAAAATTGTCTCCCTTTTCTGCATATCAAGATAAGTCATAATGTAGTATCAAGTCCACTCTTGCCTTATCTTTGACGGTCCGTTGTCTTCAGGGAATCTAAAACAAGACATTTAATCTAAGGAAAGAAAATGTTTAGGTGGTCCTTTGGTTGAAAAATGTCAAAATATTACATCCCTAAAGCTTTAGCTGTGTTTGCTAGTACATATTCTTGTCATCAGTGTTAATTTAAAACAAAAATAATATAATCAAATTAAGTGTTTTTTGACAACCTTTTTAAATAGCAAAAACGAGAATAATAATAATTTACAAATAAAGACCAGATGATAATATGAAAGACAGACATTAGAGGACTAATTACTGTTTTAATGCAAAGTCTCATTGGATGACTGATGATGACTGGTGATCAGTAAAACAATTTCCTCCTTCACATAAAAATAGCCAAAAATAAGATGTTGATTTAGCTGTCTAACCCAGTGTGACACTGCACTGAAGCTGTAACTCTCATATTTCATTTCTTGGAAGGAAAAAAAAACAACAGATTTATGGTTTAATGAAAAATTGAACATGAATTAGACTAAAATATCTCTGAGAAAACTAGACCAAAACATCTGACTAATACAACTTAAACGACTAAATTGTGACTAAAACTAGTAGACATTTTTGTCAAAATCAGGTGGACAAATGTCTTCAAACAAATGTGGTATCAAATTTATTTTGCAAACATCTCCCTACAGGACCTTGACCTCCATGATGCTGGAGGTCATATCCTTGGATACCAGGTGAGCTACGAACCAGCGAAGAAGCAGCAGCTGCAGGACAGATTGATTCAAAACGTCACAGAGTTAACGGCGCTGCTGTTGGTGGAGGAAGGGAACTTCTCTATCACAGTTACAGCCTTCAACATGGCCGGCTACGGAGCTGCCGCACATCTCAGCATTGACACACAAAGGCAGAACAGTGAGTGGCACACTGCTTATTTCCACAGACTTTATAAATAAAAAGGTTATTACATGTAAATAGTTCATTATTTTGGTGCACCAAGGAGCAGAAGATTTCCAAGCTGTCCTCTGGCAAGACACTGAGACACTGCTTGCTACTAGATTGCACTCTAAATCATCTGCTGGCTAATGATGACTAAACTAAAACAAAATCAAACAACTCAGTAATTCAATGATCTACTGTAAAAAAAAGTCATCTCTCTCTCTCTCTCGTCTCCTCTCTCACACTCACACACACACACACACACACACACACACACACACACACATGATGAGTAGCACAGAGCCACAGAGATATTAAATAGCCAATAATGATAATGATCTGAATTTTTTTTTAACAAATTCAAAGCTTGTGCTCTCCAATTACGAAATATCCTGTGTGTGTATGTGTGTGTG
>NW_023339718.1:21305654-21305813 GCF_004916995.1 Morone saxatilis
TGTGTGTGGGTGTGTGTGTTTTGTATTAGAGAAAGGAAGCAACAGAGCAGATAAAACGTTTTGCAACAGCACTTTCACAATCGAATGCTCTCTGAAATGCAGCAGCTGAATGATGCTTGTTTTGTGTGTTTTGACTTGAAGTTACTTAAAGGTCCAGGG
>NW_023339718.1:21305837-21320808 GCF_004916995.1 Morone saxatilis
CAGAAATTGAATATAATAGGTATGTTTTCATTAGTGTATAGGCACTTGAAGATAATGGTTGTGTTTTCATTAACTTAGAATGAGCCGTTTTATCTACACAGGGTTCTCTTCCCCTGAGAGTCTGAAATATGATAAGCAGACAGAGATAAGAGATAGATGGATGAAAAAAACGCTGCTTTGTGGTGTGTTAATGTGCTTGGAGGAATCTCTAAAATAAGAGATCTGAAAATTGGCAGCTGATCACATTATGTTGGTGTTCTTGCGGATTATGGTGATGAACATGCAGGTGATCTTGTTCTTTTTAAATAATCCTGTTGTTGTCCCTGCAGCTCTCCCTTCAGTCAGAAACATGTGGGTTTCCAGCTCTTTCCCAGCTATGAAAGGCCTTCTGGTCCAGTGGGAGAACCCCACAGCCCCGCACTCTGTCCCGCCTCTCAGTCATTTTGCTGTTCAGTGGCACTCTGAGACTCGTCCATCCACTAGCTACTGGACCAACGTGAGCAGCTTCACCACCTCCACTGTCATACAAGGTGCAACTGTGTTAAAATATTCAACACCTCATTTATTTTCTGAATTATCCATTAGGAAATATATCCAACTATACCAGAGAAGATGCCTGTCCTACATTTTGGTTGTGCATGTTTTAAACAAAAGCTGTATCAGTCAGTGTGAAGATGTCACTAATCAGCAGGCAGATATGGTATTGACACCTATGTGGCAGATCAGTATGTATATCTGTATATCTGGAGACTTTCTACTTAGCAGATAGGTTAAAAGTGTCATTTTTGGTCAGATTGTTCAAACCAGGCCAAATGACTAACCATATTATCATTTGAATCAAGTATAAGCTAGATTAATCTGCCACTACAAATTGTCCTCAACAAATGCACTATTTCCTCCTGTTTGAATCATTTTTGATGAACACTATGGGGACCTGCAGTTTTAGGAAATTACTGAGCCTTTTTTATTAATTTAATTACATATTTGTGAGTTGTTTTGGGTCTTTTCATGGGATTTATTGACACTTACAAAAAATAGAAGCCTTTGACTGGGGGCAATCTTTATATGCATCTCAACATCGAATGCTTGATCGTGCACATAAAAAAAAAGCATCACACTAATTTCCTCTGTAAACCAATTTCTCACATAGTTGTTTTGTTATGACTAGTTACTAAATTGCTGTAAGAAGCAGCTATAGGTAACAAACACTTTCTGCAGCTGCTTTACAGTAAATTGCTTCCAGCAGTGAAATGTGATGTGGTGTCTGAGCAGCTAAGCTTTTACTCTGAAAGGGCAGCAGGACAAAATAGCCTAATTAAAAATAAAGGCCCATCTTATATGAAGGCCTGGTTTACCCTATATTTGAGGTAAATAATTATTAAGAATATAATATCTTTTTATAATAGATTTTCAATATATTCCTATACATTATAATCTATTAACAGTGTGTTGAAATTTCCCCATTGTGGGACTAATAAAGGCATATCTTATCTTATCTTATCTTATCTTACAGGTACTATATTATCTGTGTGTGTGTGGTGTGTTTACAGATGTCGACCCTGGTGATACCCACCTGATCAGTGTGTTCCCTGTCTACAACCAGCAGTGTGGATCTCCTCAGTCACTGCCTGCCAGTCTGCAGCAGGGAGGTAAAGTCAGAAGAGCTGAACACATGCGCTGGTGATCAAGATCACATCTGGAAAGAATAAGTGGAATTCTCTCCACAAAGCACTAATCAATGCACTAATCCAGCCCTCTGTCCTGGATGGATAATGGAAGAACAGGGCTTGCCAAAAATGAGTGGTGTCAGCAAAATCAACAGTTTTATTTGTGCTTTGAATATCCAGAAAGAAATTATTTTCTGGATATTAGTTTGAAATAATTTTATGAGCAACAACCAAAAAAAAGAATAAATCACAGAATCACAGAGTTTTCTTTTAAAGAAATAGTATAAGTACTATAGTTACTCTATTATTAGGTTTTCTTTCTTCATTTATTCAGCCTTTTTCAAAAGCTACAAACTGGACAGAGTTTGCTCACTTGAGCCCACACAGAGACTGGAGCCAGTTAACTGCATCCTCTAGTTTAAATACAGTTTTAGACTGTATTATTGTTGAGATTAGACTAGCAGCTTATATTTATTGGGAAATGAGTAAAACCATTTTGGACGTTTGTTTTTTAAACTGTCACATGCTGTTGTTTATCCACAGAATTTGATTTACAATAGATATTAACATGAACACCATCTAATTTCTGACAGAGCACATGTATTGTGTTTTCTCAGCTCTGATGGAGGCAGTTAAACTGAAGGTGGTGGACGTGACCAAGACTGCAGTGACGGTTGGGTGGACGTGGCAAAGAAAGTCCAGATCAATCAGAGTGAACAGATACAGAGTAATGCTGAGGAAAGGCTCGGAGAGAGAGGAAAGTAGGTTCACTGATGTGTATTAGAAATGTGATGAAATGCTTGTGTGCTCTGGCTCTCTGTATGTACACAAAGGTCATACATTATACACACAGTATACAGTACAGTCTGAGGTGCATATGGGTGTGCTGGTTGTTCAGCAACCTGGCTGCCTGTGTCAAGAAACTGTTACTGAGAGGGGTGGTGTGTGATTTGAAGTAACGTAATATAATATAATATATTCTATATATTAATAATATTTTTCTATGGATGGAGCAGGAACAGAACATGAGCAGCGTGGTCAGTGTCTTTAATGATGTTTTATGCATCAGTCAGGTTAATTGTGCCATTTAAGTCACAGCATATTGAAAAATTCTTCTTCATAGCTAATTTTTAATGTCACAGTAATTATCTATTTAGCAATGAATGCCAAAAGTTCTGTTTAAGAAAACAAAACAAACTCCCAGCTTTTTTCCCCCCATTCGTATCTGCAATGTAGGCCAATGTATGTATGTAGGCCAACTTGCTAAATTGCTGGACATAATAAGTCAGCATATCTGATATTTACATCAATACATAAATAATAGCCTAATTTTACACATGATCGATGATGATAAAGATACAGAAAAATAAAAATTCACATCGTCATTCACAAATCGTGTTTTTAAGGGAGCTTGCGTCCTTTTAAGGAGCCGAGCTTCCCTTGGCTCCCTTGTAGTTGTTTCACTACACAACAAGCTCACAGTTAAATTGTTGCTTATTATTTTGAAACTTTTATCCAAACCTTCCATACCTCTGCCTCCAGCGAATGTATTTTAGGTGACATTTGCAAGTTGCTTTTTACAATCTATCTGTAAAGAGACTGTTCTCCTTTCTAGCTCTTCCTTTGTGGCCAGACCAATGTCACCACACCCTCACCAACCTGAAACCCAACACTGAGTATTCTCTTATCCTACTGGCTGATAATGTTACCAGAAACATCATCCCTGTGAAAACTGACTTTGGTGAGTTTAACAGTTTTTTGCTCCTGGGCTTTTCCCATCATGCTTCAAGCAATGATTAAACTGACATGTATACATACTTTAAACAGGAAGTCACATTGAGATTGAGAACTCATTTTAAAGTTCCAGTGTATAACATTTAGTCGGTTCTATTGGCACAAAGAGAATATAATATGTATAATTATGTTATCATTGGTGTTTGTTGCCTTAGAATGAGCCTTTCATATATACTGTATAGATGCCACCGGTTGCCTTCTATGGAGTCATGTTGAAACAGCATGTTTCTACAGTAGCCCAGAAGGGATAAAACAAACACTGGCTCTGTATAGGGACGTTTACGTTTTTTTGCTAACCACAGTTTCTCCTTCATGCTTGGAAGGGGAGGGTAATGCGAGGGAGTTGCAGTCTTTAACTACACCGCTATATGCCACTAAATCCTACACATTGGAACTTTAAGTGAGACCCAAGTGAAGAGTAAACATAAAACAACATGTCAAATGGAATCCTGGAAGATTATATCTTAAATCTAGCAGCATGAATTAAAATAGAATTAGACACAAACACAAGTGTTTTGTCTATTTGCATGTGTTAGTGCATTGAGCTCTCAGGGCCACCGTAGACAGAAAATGAGGTCACAATCCAGTCATCTAGTCACAGATATTTTTGGTATGTGTGTAAGATGCAGATGCAAATTAGCTGTAAGAGCTACAAGATGTCAGTGTTTTCCATCAATGGTTTATTTTGTTATGAACCTTGGAAGGGGGTAAAGAAGCATTTCCACAGTAATCCTTTGATTCTGAACTGGAGATTCACAGTTCTGGAAACCATGAATGCTTTTCCATTTCAGATGAGGTACCAGCAGTTGCTACAGCGACTCCTCTGCTGCTGCTGGCTGTTGCTGTGTTCATCATCTCCATCCTGTCCAGGACTGTGTGAGTCAACACACACACACAATCAATTCTGATGGCTTCAATAACACAGGAATGCACCTACGGTTGTTTTATTGTGGCTTGTGACTGGTTGGATCATATGGGACGCTTGTGTACTACATTAGCATCTCTGTCATTTGTTCTGTTATAATAACTTATGGAAGATAAAAAATGGCAACTACAGTATGTTGAAAAGATAATCAAGACATACATCATATTTTGTTCCAAAACGCCATTTTGAATTAAAATTTATTTCCGGTACCATTACTGTGCAGGTACAAGTCTTACTTCTTTCCACCCATCTCCAGCCCTTGGGGCAGTACAGCAGGCCAGTGGCTGATGGATCCACATCCCAAGGTGATCTGCTTTTTATAGGAGTCTTGGTTTCTTATAACTTGGATATTATTGTTGTTTGTGTGTATTCATTTATTTATTATTTAGAGCTGAATCCACCTTGCTCAAAGAAACAATCATATCTAGTCTCAGATTGAGACTTATTTTTCTGAAAACAAGAATCTGCGTCTTTTACCTGCAGTTCAGGAATTGTCTAGCAATTGGTCTTAGTATGTTGAAACAACACAGAAAAAGACAATTTTCCAAAAAGATGATTGATGTTGATTTTATATTATATAGCCAATTTAAATAATCTTATCTATTTTGCAGACAACAAACTTTAAGTGGTCATAAAATGTATCCAGTCATTAGAATTTCCTTTTATTTGATTTTAACATGATTTATTGATTATTTTATGGTTATTTTATGTTGGTGAAAGGTTATGGGATCCATCCCTGTAACCAGACATTATTTGATTCTTGATTTTTATCAAATTTAGTGGGGAAATGATGAATCAGTTTCACTGGAGCTTTATGATGTTCCGCTGAAATATTCAAATCCCTCAAAATGTAGTACTGTGTGTTGCACTGGTATAGACAGACGCACCATTAGAACATAGTTTCAGTTAAACCTTAGTGGAAACCTGCCAGAAATCTACACTTTTTATCCATGAAAACTTATTCCCTTCAACAGAAAACTGCAGAGAGAAACATCCTGGACATAGAGGACTTCCAGTTGACAGATGTACTCGGAGAGAAAAGTCTCATCATGGTCAGTCCGAACTCCCAGTCCTCCTCAGAAGAGGACCTACATGAAGACACGTCTCTGCTTGTGATCAGTCACCTCAGTGCCAAACTGTCAGCCCTCGAATTGGACACAGAGTATGTTTGTGATGCTCCAGTAATCACAGAGAACCAACTGGTTTCTCTTCAGTCCTATCATCCTGACTACACAGTGAACTGTCAGCATCTGGACAGAGTTTTCTTCTCTGAGCAGAACAGAGAGGCAGACTGGTCGACGCTGCATCAGACACATGAAGCCAACAGATGTTTTCCTCAGAAACAGGAAGAGGGCAGACTGGTCGACTCTTCTGTGACATTGCATCAGAAAGAAACTGCTGTAAAAGCATTTTTTTGTGACTTCATGGCTAACACGAACAGTCGCTGTGTTTATCAGATGACCTGTGAGGAGGACTATGTGGTTAACTCTTCCTTCCTGGGGAAAACTGATTTTGAAACCGAGAGTGGACACACCAACTGCTCTCACCTGATCTGTGAGAATGATTATATAGCAAACAGTTGCTTTAATGAAAAAACTGCAGACGAAGACGAAGACGGAACCAACAACTTCAGTACTGCATGATAGATCAGTGGCACAGATGGAGAAAAAAAGAGCAAAAGGCTGCAGACAAGCTGCTGACTCCTTGTGGTTGTAATGTCCATTACACAGAAGATAACTAAATTGCTGGACATAATAACCTGCTAATATAACATTGAATGCTAGCACAGCATGGTTACATGGCCTATTCTGTCAGGGACTTTTGTTACTGCCTTCTTTCTCTTTCCCCACATTAATTGTATACAGTATTTCAGCTGATAACTATCAAAAATAAGAAATGCAAACACAAATTCTTAAAGGAACAGTGTCTAGGATTTACTGGCATCTAGAAGTGTAATTGCAGATTGCAACTCCCTCGCTCCACCCTTCTGTTTTAAACACAAAGAAGAAAGTGCCAGTGCCATAGAGCCAGTGTTTGGTTTGTCCCTTCTGGGATACAGTAGAAACAAAGCGGTTAAACAAGGTGGCCTCAATGGAAGGCGACCCATGGCATCTGTAGATAAAAACGTCTCATTCTAAGGTAATGAAAACACAATAAATATTATTTTCAGGTGAGTATACATTAATGAAAACGTATGCATTTTATATTATATATTTCTATTAATAGATCCACATAATGTTACACACTGGACCTTTAAAAAAAAAGAACAATATAATGCACACAGCATGTCAATGATGGACGGATGCATGGATGGACATTTACAACAGAAACATGTTAGACAAAATGTTGCCACAGACAAAGACAATTAGTTAAATTTAACAATTTAATATTTCCAGTTCATTTCACTTCATACAACGTTTATACATCAATTATCAGTATCAGTGATCCGCCATTTTGCTGTTTTCATCTTAGCAGTAGTCAAATTGTAAAGAAGAATTTTTCAGGGGGACATAAAATTTTCTTTTGCTTAAATACTGTATTAAACTACATGTATTAAGATGATTAATGGTTATTGATTTTGAGAGTGGAGTTTTAGATAACGGTAATAATGAATGGCAGAGCTTAAATTTTATGTCGAGATTTGTCTAAAATTTATATAGTATACATTATCCCAGTATAGATGTTGTTGGCTGTCAAAAAGAAAAATCTACAACAAACTTCCATTTGCATGAACATAATGCCAACAGACATTAAACTGTACATATCCAGGCATTTATTAAAAATATTTGTTTTGACATGTCTTCATATTGTGCATCAGCATTAAAATGTTGGTTTTGTTATGCTCTAAGCATCTGTAGTGTTGACATAATTTATTTGAATTCTTTCTGGAACAAGGCTGCTTCCATTTCTTCCCAACCTTTGCACTTTTTATTTAATCCACTGTCACACTGCAAGTTCCCATGTGTAAGTCCAAACTTGAGATCTGAAGTGACTGTTGCTGTCAAGTAAGAGTGTATTTGTCAGCTTTCCCAGTTTGTACAGTTCTGTCTTTAACTGTAGGTGTTGTAAAGGCTGTATCATTGCACAAACAAGCAGTGCATTTGGAGTTATTTAACATTAGCACTGTGTCATGTACAACCTCACTTGACTGGCAGCTGGTTTGTCGTGATAGAGCAACAACTGTCCAGACAGCTGATGGTTTTTTAGACCCATCTTACTGTCTGCAGGTCTGCCTAAACTGGCTGGGGTTAAAGTGCTAAAGATTAGAGGTTTGAGTTGATACCAATCCAGTGTCTGATCAGCTGGTGGGCGATGGTCTGTCTGGGAGGGACGGTGAAGGCTGGAGGGGCTCTTCTGAGCAAGGAATCAATCACCTAAACAAAAAAACCCCAAAAGTTAGATTTCATTGCAGCAGTGTATTCACACTAAACATGTGTTTTTTTAGGTTGTTTTTGTTAAGATCTCCGTTCACACCAAAAGAAAATCCAATTTTTTTTCCCCCCATTCTCTTTTGGTCAGAAAATGGGAAGATTTTTCATTATAAACTCTGTTCTGTTTCCTCCTGCTCTCTATCACCACTTTTACTGTGCTTTAATACAGAAATACTCAATGATTTGTTGCCCTTTAACTCCAGGTTGTACTGTGTATTTGGCTATATTGGCATTTAAATGAGTGATCACAGATCAAGTTAGAGATGACAAAATGTTATTTTTACTGCCACATAGCATGTGACCCAGTACGAGTAGGCTAATGCCAGGCTTTTTCAAAAGCTCAGTTGTTCTCGTCCACACTAAAATGCCAGGCTGGCATTTTCACTCTTTGTAAAGCTCCATTTTTGGGTGGGAATAATGTCATCTTACTGTGAGTGACAGTCAAGAAAGAGGAAGAACTATGACTTCTGCAGAATACATGCTGTGTTTGTAACACAACAAAACATTGTAGAATATGTTCAAATCATTATAAATTATTTACATTTTTATTGAAAGCAATATATCAATTATAGATTTTTCTCTTCTGGATAAATATAGTGTTATATATCCTATTAATGTAAGCATATCCATTTTACTTTTTAATTATCATCATTGACTGAACCATCTCCATGACAACTATTCTAATGGTTGTGATCAGTAGTAATAATACTTATACTATTACTGTCATTATTATTATTATTGGTAGTTGTGCTAGTAGATGTAGCAGAATTTGTTATGATTGTACCTGTTGCCGTGGGAACCACCGAGCTTCCTCAATCTCGTTCTCATCCACTTTGATGTCGGTCGATATGGCAACAGCGAGGCAGCCAATCATGATGCTGGAAGGCATCGGCCAGGGCTGGCAGGAGACATACTGGACAGGTCCGACCTTCACACTGCTCTCCTCCTCCACCTCCCTCCTCACGGCCTCCTCGATCGCCTCTCCTGTAGGAACGTGAAGAGGTCACTGTGTGCCACTTCTATGTTCATCACATTGTAGTAGTTTAACTGGTGCACACAGTGCACAAAGCTGCTCCTCTACGTAAACTGTTAAACTTAACACTTGGTTTTTGGTTAAGGTTTGGGTATGCTTCACAGAATTAATGTGAATCAACGCAATGTGTGTGTGTGTGTGTGTGTTACCAGGCTCTACAAATCCAGCCAGACAAGAGAACATGCCAGCTGGAAATATCTTCTTCCTTCCCAGTAAACACTGGTTTCCATCAGGGTGGATCACCAGCATGATGACCACAGGATCTGAAAACACACACAGGACAGAGGAAGAAGTTTATTAATTACCTTTCAGTCACAACTGATTTTTATTTTTTTAGCAACTGTTCTGACTATTTTTTCATTTTGTTATTTATTATTGTTCTTGTTAAACCACTTGTTCCGTCCAACCAGCAGCCCCATACCCAAAGATGTTCACTTTACTGTTACAGATATTCACTCCGTTCATAGGTGACAGATGTTTTATACAACATTAGACAATTTTTTTTCACCTGGAAATTTTACATTCTCATTCGTGTACACGTCTATTGAATTTAAATATGTACTTTTGTACTGTTTTTCCTGCAGGCTTCGACCTATTAGCAATTATCAAGAGCAGATATGTGAGAACGGGGTGGAGCTGCATACCGACTCGTGGATAACAGGTGTTGTGAACCCCCTTAAGGCTGCTGCAGTCAGAGTTCAAGCAACTCCTCTTGTATCCTCCCTCCTCCAGCTTGGTGCTGCTGCCACACGTCGGACAGAAGCTGTAGCGACTGTGCCAGGCCAACACTGATCGAGCCTGAGCCACAACTCCTAGAGGGTGAAGAGACGGAACATTCAGTTAGTTTAATCAAATATAGCAGCCATACAAATTCAAAAACAAACATACCTCAACAATAGACACGCATTAAAAAAAAAAACATTACAAAATCAACATGAAACATCTTAAAACATGAAAGACACTATACATTTTAACACTGACAATATGGCAGCTTAAAAAGAGACTGTATGAAACTATAAGAATTAAAGTGCTATGGTGCTGGTTTGTTTATTACACATTGCCCTATGATTTAGTATTAGAGTTCAGCAGAAAAAGACCAGCAAAATATGCCTCTGGGAAAGAACAAGATACTGTATCTTACTCACCGGCCTCTTCCTCATTGAATTTCAGCAGGTCTCTGTTGGGTGACTTTGGGAAGGAGCAGTTCTTTTCTCTGCAGCGTTTAAGAAGTCCAGCAGCATCCTCATCTGTGCTGATGGCAAACCAAGCAGGAGGCTCCTGGACACCCTCCTCTGTCTGAGAGGAGGAGGAAGAAGAGGACTGCTTTTTCCTCTTCTCCACTCCTAAGAAGATGAGCACAGTTGCAGGTTCCTGGAGAAGGTCTTTAACTGCCTCATATCTGAACTGGCACAGCTTGGTCTCAGCCTGTCACAGACATTGAATAAAACAACTTGAATCTTTGATGTGTAGAAAAGTTAGACTGAACAACAATGTCACTTAAACTAGCTGCTGGCTACAGGTTAAAAACTGTCTGGTTTCTGACGGCAAACTCAGCACACAGAGTGATGAGGCCATTATAGAATTTTGATTATAACACCGCTAAGATGAAGTTATAAGTTACATTTCCTCATCAATCACAAATACAAACCTACTCCTTTATGCAGATGATATGGTACTTTAATTTTCAAGCCAATCCCTAGCTTACTGTCATGATTGCTTTTAGATGTGTACAATAGAACGCTCTGAAATAAGGGTCAAGCATCTGAATTAATTTCCAAACATAGTGATGGTTTCAAATCTGAAATATCAGTAACATTTGCCTTCAGCCACGTACCCCTGCATTGTCGTCCTCCTGGGAGCTGCTGACCATGGGGCTGAGGTTGGAGAACAGGAGGTAGACTGTGTCTGGGTCACTCTGTTTGGCCTCCAACCAGACTTTGTCCGTCCTCTTCCCACTCAGCCGGTCCAGCGTCTCTCTGCTGAAATAGTTCTCGTGCTGGTTGAGGTCAGAGCCTGGCAGGACTCGCTGGCAGCCGTCATCTGTCCGACCCAGGAGGTCTGAGATGTGTCTGTGGCCCCAGAATTTGGCGATATCAAAGGCGGTCTGTGACGAACTGTTCACTGAGAACTTGTCACAGCTGCAAGATTGAAAATAGAGAAGAGATTAGAAGGAATGATCTAAGAAGTGGGGAACATAATGCTATTGACTGCTATTTATTTATATACATAATTCATTAACCTAACAAATAAAGCATTAATTAAATTGGTCAAACAAAATATTTAGAAGTGAGGCCTGCAATCCTTTAGTACTCCTAGTTTAATTGATAAAAACATGAGAAACAACACCAATGAACTACGAAAATAACTATAATAAAATAAAACATATTAGCCAAAAGTGCTTTACAAGGCTCTATGTTAATGGCTGGCCTATGTGTGTAAGCTTGCTTTGGCTGTTTTGGCCCCCTGGTGGCCAAAAATCTCTGACTGCAGCTTCAAAGTGATACTCTATTGTGTTGAGTATTTTAAACTCAAAGTAACATTTTGAGTGTAGCGTTGCTTTCTTTTTTTCCCCTATTTTGTCTCCATTTCAACTCTCTGTACCCATGTGACAGCAGCGCGTCCACCACATGGTAGTGTCCGTTGCGAGCGGCTAGCATCAGGGCCGTCCAGCCACTGTATCCCGTCTGGTTGATGAGTGAGGGGGCATGTGACAGCAGCACAGACACCTGGGTCAGGTCTCCTCGGGCTGCAGCATCCAGAAACCTCTCCACCATCTCCTCCTTCGCACTCAGCTGGAGGCTCGTCATTCTGGCTGCCTGGAGAACTAAAATGAACCTCACATTAACAGGTGATCAGGCATCAATACAAATAACATTATTACATTTATGTGTCACAAAACATATATATATATATATTATACTATATTCTATACTATATTCATAATATATATATATATATATATATATCTCATTTAAATTTATAGGTGTTCAAATTAAAAACATTTAAAAAAAGGTAAATCGCAGTCTACGGCTCTTCTGCCAGCAGCGCAGGGGTCTCTCCCTCTCCTCTTGTGCACAAGCAGTAAGTAGGTGTGGGGCCGGCATTTAATATTCTCCTTCTCACTCTTCTCACTGGCTCTCTGGATTAGCCTGTTCCTATAGCTTATATGTAAATAGATTGTTAGAGTTTGTAAATATTTAAATAGTTTGTTTGATCTCCTCTCTTTTTTGTTCAAATATATAATGTTAAGCAAGAAACAATAACTCATCCAATGACTAAAAGAATAACGACTGTTGCTGATTTCAATTTCTTATTCAGATATAAGGGAACAACTAACATTCATGGGGGGACCAGAGGAAGTCAATGAAGTGATGCAAGTTACTGAAACAAAGTTATTATACTATATTCATAATGTAAGATCTTCTGTAAGACCTTCAATTTGGAACAATAGTTGGTAAGTATGGGATGGCTGCAGGAGGAGTTCATTTTTAGCCCTCAGCTGATTCCAGTATTTTTAGACTCATTTAAATCTGAATACATGGCCTTGTATTTATTCCTAAAATCCTGACTACAGCCATTAATGAAATGATTTTTTTATTCGAGAAGCCAAAGCTGTGTTCTTGGAGGTCGCCCTGATACCTTTAGACCCCATGGAGTCCTTGCTGCAGCAGTCATGTGTTAGACTCTGACCTTTGGCCCTTTGCTGCCTGTCAGCCCCTCTACCACCCCTCTTCTGTCACTCTTTAGCTGTCACCATCAATTAAAGGCAATAAAAGCTAAAGCTATTTGGCTTACCTTAAACCACTGAAATCATTACTCCCTCCATAATGGCCACTGAGTCACCACCCTGCCATTTCTGTCTTGGATGTGGACATCACATCAAACCTGGCACACAAACATCATCCAACTCACTCATGCTGGTCTTCTACTTTACTGTCCTCTACTGCAACACTTAACAATTAAAAACTACATTAATGACTGTGTCTCTGTCTTTATAATAGCCCACAAGGGGAAGAGTCTCTCTCTGTTATTGGTGCAAACAGCTGTCAATCAATCATGGGTTACGCCTATGAGATCACACACTGTTACAAAACGCAGTTTACATGAAATAGGTTGAAAAACACCTGTGTGTTTCAGTTTTAACATTCCCATAGTGACTGAGTTAATGAAGGTCTATCTTTATGGTGATTTTATCCACTGTGGTGTTTTAGTGTCAACGTGACTACATACATACAGCAGGTAGAGCAGCTTGTTGTACCCCTGAGGACTGTTACTATATGTATGCTGCTTACATTAACCTGAAGAGGACTGACTATTAAAGAGGCTTCTGAGCCAGCTTTCTGCTTCCGGCAGCGTCCTGTAAACAACAACAACTTCACCGTTTTACTGCGAGCCAATCCCAACACTTAAGTTTAACAGTGAGAGGGGAACTATTATAAAACGTACCTTACTTTCAGCTGCGGGCTGTTTCCTGTCTGTCCCGGCAGCAGTTTGTTGTGTTGGATAAAAGGTGACGAGCTGCGTTCAAGAGCAACAGCGACGCCGAACACAACTGTGCTGCCTTTAAGTGCTCCTTGAATTACCGGATCTTACAGCGACAACGTGTAACCTTTCCAGTTTTCTCTGTTGAAGTGTTTGTTGATTTACTCTCTCAAAGTGTTTTACGGTTAGCCGTGCATGTTTTATTTGAGAAATATTTAAAAGAAGGCTTGGGGAGTAACGGATTAAATGTAACATCATTTGTTACATAATCAGGATACAAAAAAAGTGGAATACTTTACAGTTACAGGGGAAACAGTACAGTTACAACTTTTTTACACTGAGTTGAAGACACAAAAAATCTTTCCATCTTTCCATTTTCTTTATTTCCTAAAAAGGTCACATTGTTCTGTTGTCTTAAAAAATACACTTGCATCAATACTTTTTATTGACATTTATTTTCAATTATTTTTATTTGCATATTTGGTGTTGATGTAATCCAAACGTAATGAAAGGTAATCAAGTTAGGTTACTTCAATATTGCGATACTTGGATTAGATATACATTTTTAAGATGTTGAGAACCTGGGAAGTTGTGTTTTCCGAGGAGCCTCTGAATGCAGCAATGTTTGCACTTTGCACTTTGCTTTGCAGCACTTGGTCTCCTGTCTGCTGTCATTGATCTTGCTGAATACATTGAAATTTACAGTTGACCTACTCTGAAAAACAGCAGATAAAGTGCTAATGGTTATATGAATCAACTGTTCAATATAAGATGCATTTAAAAAAAATAAAAAAAGAAGTAGTACCTTTTACTTTAGTGAAAGTACCAGAGCAATAATGCATAAATACTCTGTCCTGCATGTAAATTTAGTAGAAGTGTTCACAGCATAATGTACTTGAAGTACTCAAATTTCAGAATAAGATATATATTATTTAATTGGATTATAAACAGTAAAAATCTCAGTGCTCTATTTTAAATCTCTTCTTAAATATCTCTTTTATCTTATTGCTTTTTCTTAACAGATTGTATTTGTGGTAATTATATGAATTATTTCATCTTTTTTGTATGATTGGATATTATTAACTTTTGTTTTTACTGTAAAGCACTTTACTTTGTAACTTTGTTTTGAAAGTGAAGTAAATGTACATTCCATCACAGCATGAAGCTTATTTTATGTCTTGTTGAACAAGTAATACTTTAACTGTAACTCATCCCCACTTTCACACCAGTTTCTTTCGAAATTGTTTGTTCCAGAGAAGCTAAATTGACCCACAAATGTTCTAAAAACCCAGGCAGAAACAGACTCGACAGAAACACATGGTTTAGTTAATATTTTAATAAAATAATGTACAAAATAATGTTACCAGAGATACAATGTCTTGCTACCAAGTGAAAAAAAAATACTACTTCATAATCACAGGTCACCTGAATACCAACAAACATTCTGAAATCATGATTTTATAATTATAAATAAACAAAATAAGTTAATATTTACTGTAGTTACTCTCATTCACATAAAAACACACTGAAGCCACAGAATATACAACCTGTTATTAATGAAGGAAAAAGAAACAGCCTTCTATATGTTGATTGGGTTGATTAATGTGTTAATGAGATTTGACAGAAATGTACTAAAATT
>NW_023339718.1:21320819-21321018 GCF_004916995.1 Morone saxatilis
TTAGGTTGAATGGAAACACAAAATTAGACTTTTTCTTTTCACAGCAGGAGAGTTTCAGATCTGTGACACAAAACTGTAATCATTATAATATTTCTGTTCTTGTGCAGCTGTAGGCAGTGTTAATGTAATAAATATACATGAAGACCAACACACAGCATGTATTTGTGTGTGGACACTGTACATTTGTGTGTGTGTGTGT
>NW_023339718.1:21321118-21328634 GCF_004916995.1 Morone saxatilis
GTTATTAATTCTAAGGGTTCACTTGCTTTTTCCACTGCCATTTTGCCATTTTGTTGACTGAGTGTTCAATACAGACATGAACGATCAGAATTTTTTTCTGTTATTATTTTTAGACACATTATGTGTGTCAAACCTTTGACTTATCTGAAGATTCAGATCACATTTTATGACAAATTTATTTCAGAAAACAATTCCAAAAGGTTCACATACTTTTTCTTGCCACTGTATGCAGTTGTTAAGATCATAGTTCATATGACTCACGCTCGGCGGTCGTGGTCGATGCGGTTTATCTTCCCTCCAATGAAGACGCGGATCCTGCAGTCGCCCCACTTGCTCCTGTTAGTCAGCAGGAAGGGAATCAGCAGAGTAAGACCTGCAAAAACAAACACACACTTTGCTGATAAATGTTTAGAGTTAGTTACTTCTGTGGGGATGTACTTTATTGTATTTAATTATAGAGAATATAAGAATATAACAACTTAAAGACATAATATGTAACATTTCCACATTAAAATGTCTATTAACACTAGACCTATATTATATATTAAATGATATATGTTAAAACCCAAAGAAATCAGTAAATGTATTCCGGTGCGTTTCACCAGTTGCCTGTCGATGGTGTCATATCACTTTTGTACATGTATCAGCATTGTTGTCTGCCAAAAGCTATCATAAATTTACTTTTTATCCAGTGTTAGGCCACATTTTTATGATACAGTTTTAAGCTCTTGATCATTTTTAACTATATATTTTAACCGGATGAAGGATTTTAGTCATTGGATGTCTGCTGAACAGTTTCAGAGAAACACATATTTTTATGGTGAAACTGCTTTATTTGGTGTTTCTACCAGTTTTAATCACCAGGTCTGTTTCTTTCAGAGAGGAAGAGACCTCTGTGGACAATCTGGCTCCTGGTAAAAACCCCTGACAACCCCCTTCACAACGTCATCACACTTTGTTATTGTTTGGATGAGAGAGACCCTCTACTAGCAGAAATGACATGCTGTACATTTAAATAATTGTCTAGTAGTAAGGGTTTGCTTTTGAAACAGGAAGGTTCAGTTGCACAACAGAGGACAGAAACTGAAAAGCCTGTCATGTGACTTAAGATACACAAAAAATAAAACTGATATAATCCATTATTGATCTCACAGAAATTAGCATAATTTTGTTGTTGAAGTTGCAGCTCAAGTTTTCCTATATTTATTTGACTTTGCGGTTGTTACTGGACGTGATGAATCTATTATTATTATTATTATTATCATTATTATTATTATTATTAAAGAGAGCAATCTAAGTTCTATGATTGATTTTAATTGATGAGCAAACTTAACCAACTCAAAACATGTGTCATGTATGCTTCAGCCTGATGAAGCTGTAAGTTTTAAGTCGGTGTGCAGTGAGTTCTTTGTTTTATCAGACATAAAAAAAAAACTGACCTCCATCATCAAACAACCACCAGACGTCTATGGTTCCTTTGCCCTGCTTCTTCTTAAACTGCTGGCTGCTCTCCAGCAGACGCTGGTCAGTCAGACTCAGAGGAGACTTGGTCTCTGTAGCAGATAACATCACATATGACACAAGGTAAAGTTAAAGAAACACTGACACTGCAAAACCTCTTGTTCTATGTCAGGTTAGAAGATGGATGTCTGTCTGTCCAGAACTGAGTTCAATCAAAGAGAAACTCTAAAAGTCTAACACTTTCAAGGCTGCCTGATTTACAGTAAATTTAATGGAGCTCGGCGGGCAGTTTGCCCCTGTTTCTAGTCTGACTGCTAAGCCAGGCTCTGGCAGGGATAAAGAGAAGGAGAGAGCAGGAAAAGTAATTCAGGGTGTGAAGGCTGAGAAGAAGACGATTGTTCATGTCGATCTATGCCACCATCACTAAACCTCCTTCTTCCTCCTTTACCTCTGATGATGAGCGGGCTGCTCTGGTTGCTGGTGGTTTTTGAAGGACAGGAGTCAGAGTCTGAGTCTTTAGCCAGGGTGACAGAAACCACCACCTCCTTAGTGCTAACTGGTGGCTTCTCGTGGGATGACAGCAGCTCGTCTACAGGGACAAACAAAAGGGAGATGGATACAGTCCATGCAGTGGGCAGAAGGAAAGATATTCAAAAAAAGACGGATGTAGTGTACCCTGTCCCGGGATGTGAGAGATGTCCAGTCCCTCCTGCAGTCGGAGGATCACCACTCCAAACTGCAGGTCAAAGGCGTCGCTGGAATAAAGAACAGATAATTCAGCTCCGAACTTCACTGTCCTGCACAAGAAATCTGCTTCATAGATATAATGTATATACATAACACAGTGTAAAATGATCACAAATTATAACAACATAAACGTCAACTTTGATAATAAATAAATATATACATATTTTAATTATTTTTGGGGGAATAAAATAAGAAGAGAATAAAAAATCAACAACTGAAACAGATTGAAAGGCTAGTTATTTGAATTGTTTGATCACCTGAGTTGGAAATAAGCCACCACTGGAATCTAAATGTAGGTAAATGTCTTTCCCAAATGAAAAACATAAAAAATAGTACCATTGTAAAAGGTTAATAGTTCTTTTCAAAAGACATGTCAGTCCTTACTGTATAGTGTTGATGTAAATCTCCACATCTCTCATGTCTCCATCACTCCAGTTGTTCTTGTAACCCATGACCAATGTGTTGGGCTTCAGACGACCCAAACCGACAGCCTGGAGAGCAGAGAACAGAGAGTGTGACAATATTAATTGTGACTTTAATGAGGGAGGTTTGGTATAAAATACAACCAATTATATTATCCAGCAATAAAGAAACATAAGTAAGAAAAATCACACAATCAAAATATAATAGACAACATGGTATAAACTGAGTAAAGGACCAGTGTGTAGGATTCAGTGGCATTTAGTAATGCAGCTGCAGATTGCAACCAACTAATTAACGCTTGCTTTCCAAGCGCATAGGAGAAACTACAGTGGCTACAAACTTGTGAAAAACATGAACGGTCCTATCTAGTTGGTTTGTCTGTTTTGGGAACGAAAACACAATTATTCCTATATTCAGGTGATTATACTCTAATAAAAACATATCTATAAATATAATATTCCATTTCCACCAATGGATCCTCCTTAATGTTATACACTGGACCTTTAAACAACCAAGATGCAAGGAGGAAAATAAAGTAATTCTGACACAGAAAGTTAGATTGTAATAGAAATCAGGTGTCTGTGTGTGAGAACAATTAACATTCAGAAACTAAATAGGTCAGAAATTAATAGATCAAATAAGTAAAAAAATAAAAAGTTTGGAATAATTTAGTTTATGGATTCACCAATAATGAAATCAAGAACACAGCATGAGAACCCACTATCACTCCTGCACTGTGATCACTTTAAAAATCTTCACATGATAGACCTGACCACACAATGTGTGTCCATACCTGCAGGAGGAACTGTGTCCCATGCCTCAGATTTTCAGCGAAAACAGTAGTGTAAAAGGCCTTGATGCGTTTTTTATTCAGCAAGCGCTGACAGCGGGCTCGATCCTGGCCCAACTCCTTAAAGTTTGGCCGACGGGACACCTGAACAGAAGAGAGACACAGATGATGGCAGGAGAAAACGAAGGACACAATTTCTATCCAGCTCCAGTGGGTTTAAGTTCATCTGTACGTACAGTCCTGATGTGACCGCAAACCATGAGGCCGACATTCTTGGTGAAAGAATGAACCAGCTGAAGCAGAGCTGGACGAGAATTTGGATATCCAGCCAGCACCAAACACTGTGGCCTGCAAACATGGAATTTAGTTGCTCAGACACTTCCTTAAACGTCAAACAGAGTTTTAAAATTACTTTCAGATTTTTTTTTCACATTTTGTACATTTGTACAAATTAAAAATGTTGATCCAAAACCTGGAAAAGTTGTGGTTTACTGAGGAAGTTGGCTGTTCAAGGTCCTTTTACCTTTGAAAACCTTCCAAACCCCTCCAAAGTTTTCTACAATATTATTCCACTGGTAGTTACTACTAGTTTTTCGCTGGATGCTTTTACATAAAGTCCCATTAAACAACATCAATGGATACAGATTTTAACATGAGCAGTCTGAGTTTGTATAAAACCCAGAATCAAAGCCTAAGTCTGACCCTCAAGCTGACCTGAAGTTTTTAACGTGGTCCTCGACTCCAGTGAGGTTCAGACAGTGAGTGAGAGCCTGGTTGTAGATCAGAGCCTGAGTGGATGATCCCCAGTTCACATCTACAGGAAACAGCACACACAGCAGTTAGAGCAAAGTAGATTAGGGAATTTAAGTGGAATGAGATGATTATGATGGTAAGTAGAATAAAAAAAAGCAGAGTAAAGTATAGCAGGCCAGAGAGTAGGTTTGAGCTGACCTTATTAAGAGGATCAGGTATGTGCCATGACATGACCAATGTCAATGTCATTTTAAAAATGTAGAAAAAACTATATTTGACCTGATACCTTACATAAACATGATTCCAACGAGTTCCACAGATTTGAATTATGGGATAAGGAGAGCGCTGGTATTGGATCCCTGTTAAAAAGGTCACAAGCCAAAAAGGTTGGAAACCACAGGGATAGATGTCCCTTAAATCCCCTAAATTCTTGTGCGAATTGTTGTCTTTGCACAGATAAGTGAGGAGCTTTTCCCATTGACTTCAATAAAGTGTGACCTCTCTCGTGGTTGGTAGGTGATCCGTTTTATTAAAAAGATAAAATGTGAGATTATTATGTTCTCACCTGGTTTCTTGTAGCTGACGTAGATGTAGAGAGCGAGGACGATGAGCAGAGTGACCAGAGCTGCCCACCAGTTGATGACAAACATTACCACACAGCACAGGATCGCCCCAGCAAGAGACACCCACATGTTGTAGTACTTGAAGCTGGGGCGCCACCCTGTGATGAGAGACTAGAATGAAACAAAAGGAGCCACGCTCACAGGACCGTGACCAGTGTCACAGAAAATACAGACCACAATACAAAAATGTATTGCCATACCTTTAGCAGAGATAATATTTTGTAAACTGGACAAAATTAATCAGGATAATCAGAGTTTTAGTTTTGCAAATGTTTCCTAAAGCATTGAAGAAGGCAGAAATAATCTCATTGGTTGAATTAAACACAATTTCCAGTTAGCCTTGCAAGCCTGTTCAAACTAGCCGTATAAATAAGCTGACAAGTAAGAAATCAATACTTTACTCATACTCATTTTTATAAAACTTTTAAAAAAGACTTGTGCAGTTGTTGTCATTCTCTGAAGGCAAGGCAACAGGCATCACGTTATCAACAACCGTCCAGTGCCACAAAGAAAATACATTTTTAATCTTCATTTTTAATTTTTTTAAAGGTCCAGTGTGTAACATTTAGGATGATTTATTAGAAGAAATGGAATATAGTCTTCATAGGTATGTTTTCATTAGTGTATAATCACCTGAAAACTTTCATGTTGTGTTTTCATTACCTAGATTGAGCTCTTTTTATCTACAGAGGGAGTGACTCCTCTTCTAGGCTGCCATGTTGAAATGGCATGGTTCTACAGTAGCCCAGAATGGACAAACCAGACACTTTTTTGTGAGTTCCGCAGCCACTGTAGTTTATCCTACACGCTTGGAAGGTGAGCGGTATTTAGTTGGCTATAATATGCCACTTCAATGCTAGATGCCACTAAATCCTACACACTGGTCCTTAAAAGGCAAAGTCAACTCTAACGTCTCAAGAACCCAACTTAAGGCAAGTCTCACCATAAATTTAGACTAGTGTGACGCTATAGAGTTCAGTTTGTCAGTATTTACCCGGAGAGTTGGCCAGGGAGGCGTGGAAGACAGAGAAGTTAATGAGAGCGTACGAGGCCAGGAAGAAGTTGGAGATGATGGGAGCAATAATGTTCAACTCCGCTGGCAAACAACAACAGAGAGGTTCAACATTCAAGACCAAATGCTTATGCAGTTTGTTATTCAGTTGCATCAGAGTAAAAAAGAAAGTTTGTGTTTGTGATGGAGCAGCAACACACAGCAGCCTACCGATGAGGATGAAGGCTAGGCCGATGCAGAAGGTCAGGACGTAACCACGGAGAGGCTCGTTGTTCTTCCCATAACCCTTTGCAAACACACCCAGCCCTGGGTAGATGTTGTCCTTACACAGAGCCTAGAATCACAGCAGCTTTTATTCATTTGTTCATTTTGTTTATGAAGCTGTTCAGAGAGAGAGATCTGACATTAAAATTACATTAAATTAAAACTGGCCAAAAAAAATTGTTGGATCGAGTTCAGGCCTGCATGGATCTGGCTCGGCATGACAATACAGGCCTATGTACTTCTAAAGCTGATTCTACATGATACACATTTTGAGTGAAGTGAGAGTGTAAAATTGAATCCTTGATCTTGGAAATTGACATTTCACAAAAAAAAAGAAAAAACCTTATATCAAGGTTCACTTACTAGCTTCTTCATGCACTTACAACCACATTATGGTCACTTCATCAGTGATGCCAACCGAGCCATCTCTTTGACAAGTGAGCAATTCAAAGCTATGAAAAAAGCTAGTAAGTAGAACTTGAGTTCAGGGTTTTTTGTATTTCTTTTTAGTCATTGTTTTGTTTTACCATTCACATGAATACACATTCATTACTCCTGATTATTGTCAAATACACTACTTGTGTCTGTGTAAATGTTGGTTATCTAGTAATAAATAAGATAAAATAAAATGACATTTGTATTTCTGACCTGGAAGACCTTGGGCGCGCTGACCAGCGAGGCCAGAGCCGAGGACAAAGTGGCTGAAAAAATCCCTGCAGAGATCAGAGGACCGAAGCCTGACACCAGACTCATCACCTGGACAACACACACACAGAGTCCATTTAAGGTTAGTAACAAGAGTCAAGTAGCTTGTCTATGAGGTAGAGTTGTGAAGTCATCTTTCCATGTAGGAGGTTATGGGATTTTGGTGTCACAGTGTCAAGTTCGAGTTCACCAAAATACAACCTACAACTCTCCACCGCATGTTTGCTGGTACAATCAGATACTGTGAGCAGTTTAGAATATTGTTTTCCAAATCTTTCTGATAATTAGTTTAGTGTCTGGGACAGATTGCGTCACAGTCTGCCTCATAGGGACGTGTGTGTTTTTGTTAAGTATCACAATCAGTCGCAGCTTTTCAAAAGGCAACAGCAATTCTTAGATTTTGCAAGTTGTGTGATCTGAAGCAGGCTTGACTCAACCCACTGAGCTGAAACACATATAGCAGCATTATAAGCAACCCTATGCAGAGAGGATATTTAGAGTGAGAAGCTAACCCAGTGCTATATATCCTACTATAAGACACTGTATTTTTATTACTGAACTCTCAAACACCTTCAATACTGAGACAACATCTGCTTTTCTCTTTGACAAATTTTACTGAACAGAAAGTAAAATAAACTGTAATAAAACAAGAACAATTGTTTCTGACATTAGCAATGGATGAGATTGTGTATCATGTCAGCGATATCAGTGTCAGTGAGTGTGTACGTGTGTGTGTGT
>NW_023339718.1:21328686-21328830 GCF_004916995.1 Morone saxatilis
TGTGTGTGTGTGTGTAGGTGGATGTTCTCAATGCTCTCATTCAGCTCTGGCTCCAGCCAGCGAGAACCTTGTGACTCAAAACAACAGTCACTATTATCACTGCTGCACTTTGTTTGGGAACAGCTCTGTCTCTCTCTCTCTCTC
>NW_023339718.1:21328984-21329771 GCF_004916995.1 Morone saxatilis
CTCTTAATTAATATACACCCAGTGAGCAGAAATGCTTGGTGTTCCATCAGTATGGCTCTGAACCAAATATACTTTGATATTAGATTTAAAAAATTTAACTATATACAAATAATGCATGAAAGAACAAAAGGTTATTAAATATTAACTAAAAATAGTTTTGGGACACAGTGACAACAGTCACAAATAAATAAAGGAGACAAGGAAATTGCTATAAGAAAAATTGCACTAAAAGAAATGAAACTGGGTGATGTGTAAAGTTTCTTGTGTCTGCAGATAACAGGGCTTCAAAACAAACCGGTATACAGTTTGTGTCTTTAGTATTCAAAAGTGATATAAGGTAAACAAGGCCAACACACCATCCATGTAACATAGTACAAGGGACACCCAAAGCAAAACACTACTGTACTATACCACTACTATACTACTGTACACATCTGTTGTCAAGGTAAATTGACTGAATTTGTTTATTCAGGGGTAAATGTAATGAAATTCCTACTTTTGTTGAGTTTTAATGTGTGTCAACGATGGGAAATAGAACAGTGTCGTATCCTGACATGGCATAGTCGCCAATGTGTGGGCTTCCATAAAAAACAATAGCTGTGGGTGTTTTGATGCACGTCACACTCTGCCAGTGTGTGCTGGCCTTTATGTAACACAAATTCCTGAGCTTGAGTGCTTTGAGTGAAATAAATACAGTAAATGGCTCCACCTGATTGCTCATCATTATCACAAAATATAATTTCTCAAAATGTTCTTTTGTCTGAAAGGTGGGGTCAGCCATTCTGGA